>NW_026696421.1:0-64398 GCF_030435755.1 Ochotona princeps | reverse complement strand
TGGTTCATTCCTAGATAATGCACTCAAAGGGCACTAAGCATAGAGTGTGAAAACTGAGTTTCCTTGAGAGCTGCTTGGAAGCCTGATGGTTCGTGAAGTTAGTGAGCCAAATGGAGTTGTTTCTCCCACAAGAACCACTCGGCTGATCCTTCTTCAATATGCCCTTCACCAACATGCAGTGTTTCCTTGATTGAATTAGCTCTCACACCAATATATGCGTCTAGAGCCTTTGCATTGAGGGGCTATCTGAAAAACGGCTGTGGCGCTGAAGTTGCCTGTGAATGTGGAGTTGGTGGCATGTGAAACCCGCATGTGGAGCATTCGTTTGTGTGGGATGCTCTACCAGGTTCATTCCTAGATAATGCAGTGAAAGGGCACTAAGCATAGAGTGTGAAAAACTGAGTTTCCTTGAGAGCTGCTTGGAAGCCTGATGGTGTGTGAAGTTAGTGAGCCAAATGGAGTTGTTTCTCCCACAAGAACCACTCGGCTGATCCTTCTTCAATATGCCCTTCACCAACATGCAGTGTTTCCTTGATTGAATTAGGTCTCACACCAATATTTGCGTCTTGAGCCTTTGCATTGAGGGCTATCTGAAAACGGCTGTGGCGCTGAAGTTGCCTGTGAATGTGGAGTTGGTGGCATGTGAAACCCCGCATGTGGAGCATTCGTTTGTGTGGGATGCTCACCAAGCTTCATTTCAGTCCTAGTCCCTCAAAGGGCACTAAGCATAGAGTGTGAAAACTGAGTTTTCCTTGAGAGCTGCTTGGAAGCCTGATGGTTCGTGAAGTTAGTGAGCCAAATGGAGTTGTTCTCCCACAAGAACCACTCGGCTGATCCTTCTTCAATATGCCCTTCACCAACATGCAGTGTTTCCTTGATTGAATTAGCTCTCACACCAATATATGCGTCTAGAGCCTTTGCATTGAGGGGCTATCTGAAAAACGGCTGTGGCGCTGAAGTTGCCTGTGAATGTGGAGTTGGTGGCATGTGAAACCCGCATGTGGAGCATTCGTTTGTGTGGGGATGCTCTACTAAGATTCATTCCTAGATAATGCACTCAAAGGGCACTAAGCCATAGAGTGTGAAAACTGAGTTTCCTTGAGAGCTGCTTGGAAGCCTGATTGGTGTGTGAAGTTAGTGAGCAAATGGAGTTTGTTCTCCCACAAGAAACCACTTGGCTGATCCTTCTTCAATATGCCCTTCACCAACATGCAGTGTTTCCTTGATTGAATTAGGTCTCACACCAATATTTTGCGTCTTGAGCCTTTGCATTGAGGGCTATCTGAAAACGGCTGTGGCGCTGAAGTTGCCTGTGAATGTGGAGTTGGTGGCATGTGAAACCCGCATGTGGAGCATTCGTTTGTGTGGGATGCTCACCAAGCTTCATTTAGGTCCTAGTCCCTCAAAGGGCACTAAGCATAGAGTGTGAAAACTGAGTTTCCTTGAGAGCTGCTTGGAAGCCTGATGGTTCGTGAAGTTAGTGAGCCAAATGGAGTTGTTCTCCCACAAGAAACCACTCGGCTGATCCTTCTTCAATATGCCCTTCACCAACATGCAGTGTTTCCTTGATTGAATTAGCTCTCACATCAATATTTGCGTCTAGAGCCTTTGCATTGAGGGCTATCTGAAAATGGCTGTGGCGCTGAAGTTTGCCTGTGAATGTGGAGTTGGTGGCATGTGAAAACCCGCATGTGGAGCATTCGTTTGTGTGAGATGCTCTACCAGGTTCATTTCCTAGATAATGCACTCAAAGGGCACTAAGCATAGAGTGTGAAAAACTGAGTTTCCTTGAGAGCTGCTTGGAAGCCTGATGGTGCGTGAAGTTAGTGAGCCAAATGGAGTTGTTCTCCCACAAGAACCACTCGGGGCCTGATCCTTCTTCAATATGCCCTTCACCAAACATGCAGTGTTTCCTTGATTGAATTAGCTCTCACACCAATATATGCGTCTAGAGCCTTTGCATTGAGGGCTATCTGAAAACGGCTGTGGCGCTGAAGTTGCCTGTGAATGTGGAGTTGGTGGCATGTGAAACCCGCATGTGGAGCATTCGTTTGTGTGGGGATGCTCTACTAGATTCATTCCTAGATAATGCACTCAAAGGGCACTAAGCATAGAGTGTGAAAACTGAGTTTCCTTGAGAGCTGCTTGGAAGCCTGATGGTGTGTGAAGTTAGTGAGCCAAATGGAGTTGTTCTCCCACAAGAAACCACTCGGCTGATCCTTCTTCAATATGCCCTTCACCAACATGCAGTGTTTCCTTGATTGAATTAGGTCTCACACCAATATTTGCGTCTTGAGCCTTTGCATTGAGGGCCTATCTGAAAAACGGCTGTGGGCGCTGAAGTTGCCTGTGAATGTGGAGTTGGTGGCATGTGAAAACCCGCATGTGGAGCATTTCGTTTGTGTGGGATGCTCACCAAGCTTCATTTAGGTCCTAGTCCCTCAAAGGGCACTAAGCATAGAGTGTGAAAACTGAGTTTCCTTGAGAGCTGCTTGGAAGCCTGATGGTTCGTGAAGTTAGTGAGGCCAAATGGAGTTGTTCTCCCACAAGAACCACTCGGCTGATCCTTCTTCAATATGCCCTTCACCAACATGCAGTGTTTTCCTTGATTGAATTAGCTCTCACATCAATATTTGCGTCTAGAGCCTTTGCATTGAGGGCTATCTGAAAAATGGCTGTGGCGCTGAAGTTGCCTGTGAATGTGGAGTTGGTGGCATGTGAAAACCCGCATGTGGAGCATTCGTTTGTGTGAGATGCTCTACCAGGTTCATTCCTAGATAATGCACTCAAAGGGCACTAAGCATAGAGTGTGAAAACTGAGTTTCCTTGAGAGCTGCTTGGAAGCCTGATGGTGTGTGAAGTTAGTGAGCCAAATGGAGTTGTTCTCCCACAAGAACCACTCGGCTGATCCTTCTTCAATATGCCCTTCACCAACATGCAGTGTTTTCCTTGATTGAATTAGCTCTCCACACCAATATTTGCGTCTAGAGCCTTTGCTTTGTGGGCTATCTGAAAAACGGCTGTGTCGCTGAAGTTGCCTGTGAATGTGGAGTTGGTGGCATGTGAAACCCGCATGTGGAGCATTCGTTTGTGTGGGATGCTCACCATGCTTCATTTTCATTCCAAGGCACACAAAGGGCACTAAGCATAGAGTGTGAAAAACTGAGTTTCCTTGAGAGCTGCTTGGAAGCCTGATGGTGTGTGAAGTTAGTGAGCCAAATGGAGTTGTTCTCCCACAAGAACCACTCGGCTGATCCTTCTTCAATATGCCCCTTCAGCAACATGCAGTGTTTCCTTGATTGAATTAGCTCTCACACCAATATTTGCGTCTAGAGCCTTTGCATTGAGGGCTATCTGAAAAACGGCTGTGGCCGCTGAAGTTGCCTGTGAATGTGGAGTTGGTGGCATGTGAAACCCGCATGTGGAGCATTCGTTTTGTGTGGGGATGCTCAACTAGATTCATTCCTAGATAATGCAGTGAAAGGGCACTAAGCATAGAGTGTGGAAAACTGAGTTTCCTTGAGAGCTGCTTGGAAGCCTGATGGTGTGTGAAGTTAGTGAGCCAAATGGAGTTGTTCTCCCACAAGAACCACTCGGCTGATCCTTCTTCAATATGCCCTTCACCAACATGCAGTGTTTCCTTGATGGAATTAGCTCTCACACCAATATTTGCGTCTGGAGCCTTTGCATTGAGGGCTATCTGAAAAACGGCTGTGGCGCTGAAGTTTGCCTGTGAATGTGGAGTTGGTGGCATGTGAAACCCGCATGTGGAGCATTCGTTTGTGTGGGATGCTCTACTAGATTCATTCCTAGATAATGCACTCAAAGGGCACTAAGCATAGAGTGTGATAACTGAGTTTTCCTTGAGAGCTGCTTGGAAGCCTGATGGTGTGTGAAGTTAGTGAGCCAAATGGAGTTGTTCTCCCACAAGAACCACTCGGCTGATCCTTCTTCAATATGCCCTTCACCAACATGCAGTGTTTCCTTGATTGAATTAGCTCTCATACCAATATTTGCGTCTAGAGCCTTTGCATTGAGGGCTATCTGAAAAACGGCTGTGGCGCTGAAGTTGCCTGTGAATGTGGAGTTGGTGGCATGTGAAAACCCCGCACGTGGGGCATTCGTTTGTGTGGGATGCTCTACCAGGTTCATTCCTAGATAATGCACTCAAAGGGCACTAAACAGAGTGTGAAAACTGAGTTTCCTTGAGAGCTGCTTGGAAGCCTGATGGTGTGTGAAGTTAGTGAGCCAAATGGAGTTGTTCTCCCACAAGAACCACTCGGCTGATCCTTCTTCAATATGCCCTTCAGCAACATGCAGTGTTTTCCTTGATTGAATTAGCTCTCACACCAATATTTGCGTCTAGAGCCTTTTGCATTGTGGGCTATCAGAAAACGGCTGTGGCGCTGAAGTTGCCTGTGAATGTGGAGTTTGGTGGCATGTGAAACCCGCATGTGGAGCATTCGTTTGTGTGGGATGCTCTACCAGGATCATTCCTAGATAATGCACTCAAAGGGGCACTAAGCATAGAGTGTGAAAACTGAGTTTCCTTGAGAGCTGCTTGGAAGCCTGATGGTTCGTGAAGTTAGTGAGCCAAATGGAGTTGTTCTCCCACAAGAACCACTCGGCTGATCCTTCTTCAATATGCCCTTCACCAACATACAGTGTTTCCTTGATTGAATTAGGGTCTCACACCAATATTTGCGTCTAGAGCCTTTGCATTGAGGGCTATGTGAAAACGGCTGTGGCGCTGAAGTTGCCTGTGAATGTGGAGTTGGTGGCATGTGAAACCCGCATGTGGGAGCATTCGTTTGTGTGGGATGCTCTACCAGGTTCATTCCTAGATAATGCACTC
Source organism: Ochotona princeps (assembly GCF_030435755.1). Taxonomy (NCBI): domain Eukaryota; kingdom Metazoa; phylum Chordata; class Mammalia; order Lagomorpha; family Ochotonidae; genus Ochotona; species Ochotona princeps. The sequence goes on along the minus strand of NW_026696421.1, from coordinate 59,543 downwards.
AAAGGGCACTAAGCATAGAGTGTAAAAACTGAGTTTCCTTGAGAGCTGCTTGGAAGCCTGATGGTGTGTGAAGTTAGTGAGCCAAATGGAGTTATTCTCCCACAAGAACCACTCGGCTGATCCTTCTTCAATATGCCCTTCACCAACATGCAGTGTTTCCTTGATTGAATTAGCTCTCACACCAATATTTGTGTCTAGAGCCTTTGCATTGTGGGCTATCTGAAAATGGCTGTGGCGCTGAAGTTGCCTGTGAATGTGGAGTTGGTGGCATGTGAAACCCGCATGTGGAGCATTCGTTTGTGTGGGATGCTCTACTAGATTCATTCCTAGATAATGCACTCAAAGGGCACTAAGCATAGAGTGTGAAAACTGAGTTTCCTTGAGAGCTGCTTGGAAGCCTGATGGTGTGTGAAGTTAGTGAGCCAAATGGAGTTGTTCTCCCACAAGAACCACTCGGCTGATCCTTCTTCAATATGCCCTTCACCAACATGCAGTGTTTCCTTGATTGAATTAGCTCTCACACCAATATTTGCGTCTTGAGCCTTTGCATTGAGGGCTATCTGAAAACGGCTGTGGCGCTGAAGTTGCCTGTGAATGTGGAGTTGGTGACATGTGAAACCCGCATGTGGAGCATTCGTTTGTGTGGGATGCTCACCAAGCTTCATTTCAGTCCTAGGCACTCAAAGGGCACTAGGCATAGAGTGTGAAAACTGAGTTTCCTTGAGAGCTGCTTGGAAGCCTGATGGTTCGTGAAGTTAGTGAGCCAAATGGAGTTGTTCTCCCACAAGAACCACTCGGCTGATCCTTCTTCAATATGCCCTTCAGCAACATGCAGTGTTTCCTTGATTGAATTAGCTCTCACACCAATATTTGCTTCTAGAGCCTTTGCATTGAGGGCTATCTGAAAACGGCTGTGGCGCTGAAGTTGCCTGTGAATGTGGAGTTGGTGGCATGTGAAACCCGCATGTGGAGCATTCGTTTGTGTGGGATTCTCTACTAGATTCATTCCGACATAGTGCACTCAAAGGGCACTAAGCATAGAGTGTGAAAACTGAGTTTCCTTGAGAGCTGCTTGGAAGCCTGATGGTGTGTGACGTTAGTGAGCCAAATGGAGTTGTTCTCCCACAAGAACCACTCGGCTGATCCTTCTTCAATATGCCCTTGACCAACATGCAGTGTTTCCTTGATGGAATTAGCTCTCACACCAATATTTGCGTCTAGAGCCTTTGCATTGAGGGCTATCTGAAAACGGCTGTGGCGCTGAAGTTGCCTGTGAATGTGGAGTTGGTGGCATGTGAAACCCGCATGTGGAGCATTCGTTTGTGTGGGATGCTCTACTAGATTCATTCCTAGATAATGCACTCAAAGAGCACTAAGCATAGAGTGTGAAAACTGAGTTTCCTTGAGAGCTGCTTGGAAGCCTGATGGTGTGTGAAGTTAGTGAGCCAAATGGAGTTGTTCTCCCACAAGAACCACTCGGCTGATCCTTCTTCAATATGCCCTTCACCAACATGCAGTGTTTCCTTGATTGAATTAGCTCTCACACCAATATTTGCGTCTAGAGCCTTTCCATTGAGGGATATCTGAAAACGGCTGTGGCGCTGAAGTTGCCTGTGAATGTGGAGTTGGTGGCATGTGAAACCCGCATGTGGAGCATTCGTTTGTGTGGGATGCTGTACGAGGTTCATTCCTAGATAATGCAGTGAAAGGGCACTAAGCATAGAGTGTGAAAACTGAGTTTCCTTGAGAGCTGCATGGAAGCCTGATGGTGTGTGAAGTTAGTGAGCCAAATGGAGTTGTTCTCCCACAAGAACCACTCGGCTGATCCTTCTTCAATATGCCCTTCACCAACATGCAGTGTTTCCTTGATTGAATTAGCTCTCACACCAATATTTGCGTCTTGAGCCTTTGCATTGAGGGCTATCTGAAAACGGCTGTGGCGCTGAAGTTGCCTGTGAATGTGGAGTTGGTGACATGTGAAACCCGCATGTGGAGCATTCGTTTGTGTGGGATGCTCACCAAGCTTCATTTCAGTCCTAGGCACTCAAAGGGCACTAGGCATAGAGTGTGAAAACTGAGTTTCCTTGAGAGCTGCTTGGAAGCCTGATGGTTCGTGAAGTTAGTGAGCCAAATAGAGTTGTTCTCCCACAAGAACCACTCGGCTGATCCTTCTTCAATATGCCCTTCAGCAACATGCAGTGTTTCCTTGATTGAATTAGCTCTCACACCAATATTTGCTTCTAGAGCCTTTGCATTGAGGGCTATCTGAAAACGGCTGTGGCGCTGAAGTTGCCTGTGAATGTGGAGTTGGTGGCATGTGAAACCCGCATGTGGAGCATTCGTTTGTGTGGGATGCTCTACTAGATTCATTCCGACATAGTGCACTCAAAGGGCACTAAGCATAGAGTGTGAAAACTGAGTTTCCTTGAGAGCTGCTTGGAAGCCTGATGGTGTGTGACGTTAGTGAGCCAAATGGAGTTGTTCTCCCACAAGAACCACTCGGCTGATCCTTCTTCAATATGCCCTTCACCAACATGCAGTGTTTCCTTGATTGAATTAGCTCTCACACCAATATTTGCGTCTAGAGCCTTTGCATTGAGGGCTATCTGAAAACGGCTGTGGCGCTGAAGTTGCCTGTGAATGTGGAGTTGGTGGCATGTGAAACCCGCATGTGGAGCATTCGTTTGTGTGGGATGCTCTACTAGATTCATTCCTAGATAATGCACTCAAAGAGCACTAAGCATAGAGTGTGAAAACTGAGTTTCCTTGAGAGCTGCTTGGAAGCCTGATGGTGTGTGAAGTTAGTGAGCCAAATGGAGTTGTTCTCCCACAAGAACCACTCGGCTGATCCTTCTTCAATATGCCCTTCACCAACATGCAGTGTTTCCTTGATTGAATTAGCTCTCACACCAATATTTGCGTCTAGAGCCTTTCCATTGAGGGATATCTGAAAACGGCTGTGGCGCTGAAGTTGCCTGTGAATGTGGAGTTGGTGGCATGTGAAACCCGCATGTGGAGCATTCGTTTGTGTGGGATGCTGTACGAGGTTCATTCCTAGATAATGCAGTGAAAGGGCACTAAGCATAGAGTGTGAAAACTGAGTTTCCTTGAGAGCTGAATGGAAGCCTGATGGTGTGTGAAGTTAGTGAGCCAAATGGAGTTGTTCTCCCACAAGAACCACTCGGCTGATCCTTCTTCAATATGCCCTTCACCAACATACAGTGTTTCCTTGATTGAATTAGGTCTCACACCAATATTTGTGTCTAGAGCCTTTGCATTGAGGGCTATCTGAAAACGGCTGTGGCGCTGAAGTTGCCTGTGAATGTGGAGTTGGTGGCATGTGAAACCCGCATGTGGAGCATTCGTTTGTGTGGGATGCTCTACCAGGTTCATTCCTAGATAATGCACTCAAAGGGCACTAAACATAGAGTGTGAAAACTGAGTTTCCTTGAGAGCTGCTTGGAAGCCTGATGGTGTGTGAAGTTAGTGAGCCAAATGGAGTTGTTCTTCCACAAGAACCACTCGGCTGATCCTTCTTCAATACGCCCTTCACCAACATGCAGTGTTTCCTTGATTGAATTAGCTCTCACACCAATATTTGTGTCTAGAGCCTTTGCATTGAGGGCTATCTGAAAACGGCTGTGGCGCTGAAGTTGCCTGTGAATGTGGAGTTGGTGGCATGTGAAACCCGCATGTGGAGCATTCGTTTGTGTGGGATGCTCTACTAGATTCATTCCTAGATAATGCACTCAAAGGGCACTAAGCATAGAGTGTGAAAACTGAGTTTCCTTGAGAGCTGCTTGGAAGCCTGATGGTGTGTGAAGTTAGTGAGCCAAATGGAGTTGTTCTCCCACAAGAACCACTCGGCTGATCCTTCTTCAATATGCCCTTCACCAACATGCAGTGTTTCCTTGATTGAATTAGCTCTCACACCAATATTTGCGTCTAGAGCCTTTGCATTGAGGGCTATCTGAAAACGGCTGTGGCGCTGAAGTTGCCTGTGAATGTGGAGTTGGTGACATGTGAAACCCGCATGTGGAGCATTCGTTTGTGTGGGATGCTCACCAAGCTTCATTTCAGTCCTAGGCACTCAAAGGGCACTAAGCATAGAGTGTGAAAACTGAGTTTCCTTGAGAGCTGCTTGGAAGCCTGATGGTGCGTGAAGTTAGTGAGCCAAATGGAGTTGTTCTCCCACAAGAACCACTTCGCTGATCCTTCTTCAATATGCCCTTCAGCAAGATGCAGTGTTTCCTTGATTGAATTAGCTCTCATACCAATATTTGCGTCTAGAGCCTTTGCATTGAGGGCTATCTGAAAACGACTGTGGCGCTGAAGTTGCCTGTGAATGTGGAGTTGGTGGCATGTGAAACCCGCATGTGGAGCATTCGTTTGTGTGGGATGCTGTACGAGGTTCATTCCTAGATAATGCACTCAAGGGCACTAAGCATAGAGTGTGAAAACTGAGTTTCCTTGAGAGCTGCATGGAAGCCTGATGGTGTGTGAAGTTAGTGAGCCAAATGGAGTTGTTCTCCCACAAGAACCACTCGGCTGATCCTTCTTCAATATGCCCTTCACCAACATACAGTGTTTCCTTGATTGAATTAGGTCTCACACCAATATTTGCGTCTAGAGCCTTTGCATTGAGGGCTATGTGAAAACGGCTGTGGCGCTGAAGTTGCCTGTGAATGTGGAGTTGGTGGCATGTGAAACCCGCATGTGGAGCATTCGTTTGTGTGGGATGCTCTACCAGGTTCATTCCTAGATAATGCACTCAAAGGGCTCTAAGCATAGAGTGTAAAAACTGAGTTTCCTTGAGAGCTGCTTGGAAGCCTGATGGTGTGTGAAGTTAGTGAGCCAAATGGAGTTGTTCTCCCACAAGAACCACTCGGCTGATCCTTCTTCAATATGCCCTTCACCAACATGCAGTGTTTCCTTGATTGAATTAGCTCTCACACCAATGTTTGTGTCTAGAGCCTTTGCATTGTGGGCTATCTGAAAATGGCTGTGGCGCTGAAGTTGCCTGTGAATGTGGAGTTGGTGGCATGTGAAACCCGCATGTGGAGCATTCGTTTGTGTGGGATGCTCTACTAGATTCATTCCTAGATAATGCACTCAAAGGGCACTAAGCATAGAGTGTGAAAACTGAGTTTCCTTGAGAGCTGCTTGGAAGCCTGATGGTGTGTGAAGTTAGTGAGCCAAATGGAGTTGTTCTCCCACAAGAACCACTCGGCTGATCCTTCTTCAATATGCCCTTCACCAACATGCAGTGTTTCCTTGATGGAATTAGCTCTCACACCAATATTTGCGTCTGGAGCCTTTGCATTGAGGGCTATCTGAAAACGGCTGTGGCGCTGAAGTTGCCTGTGAATGTGGAGTTGGTGACATGTGAAACCCGCATGTGGAGCATTCGTTTGTGTGGGATGCTCACCAAGGTTTATTTCAGTCCTAGGCACTCAAAGGGCACTAAGCATAGAGTGTGAAAACTGAGTTTCCTTGAGAGCTGCTTGGAAGCCTGATGGTGCGTGAAGTTAGTGAGCCAAATGGAGTTGTTCTCCCACAAGAACCACTTCGCTGATCCTTCTTCAATATGCCCTTCACCAACATGCAGTGTTTCCTTGATTGAATTAGCTCTCATACCAATATTTGCGTCTAGAGCCTTTGCATTGAGGGCTATCTGAAAACGACTGTGGCGCTGAAGTTGCCTGTGAATGTGGAGTTGGTGGCATGTGAAACCCGCATGTGGAGCATTCGTTTGTGTGGGATGCTGTACGAGGTTCATTCCTAGATAATGCACTCAAGGGCACTAAGCATAGAGTGTGAAAACTGAGTTTCCTTGAGAGCTGCATGGAAGCCTGATGGTGTGTGAAGTTAGTGAGCCAAATGGAGTTGTTCTCCCACAAGAACCACTCGGCTGATCCTTCTTCAATATGCCCTTCACCAACATACAGTGTTTCCTTGATTGAATTAGGTCTCACACCAATATTTGCGTCTAGAGCCTTTGCATTGAGGGCTATGTGAAAACGGCTGTGGCGCTGAAGTTGCCTGTGAATGTGGAGTTGGTGGCATGTGAAACCCGCATGTGGAGCATTCGTTTGTGTGGGATGCTCTACCAGGTTCATTCCTAAATAATGCACTCAAAGGGCTCTAAGCATAGAGTGTAAAAACTGAGTTTCCTTGAGAGCTGCTTGGAAGCCTGATGGTGTGTGAAGTTAGTGAGCCAAATGGAGTTGTTCTCCCACAAGAACCACTCGGCTGATCCTTCTTCAATATGCCCTTCACCAACATGCAGTGTTTCCTTGATTGAATTAGCTCTCACACCAATGTTTGTGTCTAGAGCCTTTGCATTGTGGGCTATCTGAAAATGGCTGTGGCGCTGAAGTTGCCTGTGAATGTGGAGTTGGTGGCATGTGAAACCCGCATGTGGAGCATTCGTTTGTGTGGGATGCTCTACTAGATTCATTCCTAGATAATGCACTCAAAGGGCACTAAGCATAGAGTGTGAAAACTGAGTTTCCTTGAGAGCTGCTTGGAAGCCTGATGGTGTGTGAAGTTAGTGAGCCAAATGGAGTTGTTCTGCCACAAGAACCACTCGGCTGATCCTTCTTCAATATGCCCTTCACCAACATGCAGTGTTTCCTTGATGGAATTAGCTCTCACACCAATATTTGCGTCTTGAGCCTTTGCATTGAGGGCTATCTGAAAACGGCTGTGGCGCTGAAGTTGCCTGTGAATGTGGAGTTGGTGACATGTGAAACCCGCATGTGGAGCATTCGTTTGTGTGGGATGCTCACCAAGGTTTATTTCAGTCCTAGGCACTCAAAGGGCACTAAGCATAGAGTGTGAAAACTGAGTTTCCTTGAGAGCTGCTTGGAAGCCTGATGGTGTGTGAAGTTAGTGAGCCAAATGGAGTTGTTCTCCCACAAGAACCACTCGGCTGATCCTTCTTCAATATGCCCTTCAGCAACATGCAGTGTTTCCTTGATTGAATTAGCTCTCACACCAATATTTGCTTCTAGAGCCTTTGCATTGAGGGCTATCTGAAAACGGCTGTGGCGCTGAAGTTGCCTGTGAATGTGGAGTTGGTGGCATGTGAAACCCGCATGTGGAGCATTCGTTTGTGTGGGATGCTCTACTAGATTCATTCCGACATAGTGCACTCAAAGGGCACTAAGCATAGAGTGTGAAAACTGAGTTTCCTTGAGAGCTGCTTGGAAGCCTGATGGTGTGTGAAGTTAGTGAGCCAAATGGAGTTGTTCTCCCACAAGAACCACTCGGCTGATCATTCTTCAATATGCCCTTCACCAACATGCAGTGTTTCCTTGATTGAATTAGCTCTCACACCAATATTTGCGTCTAGAGCCTTTCCATTGAGGGATATCTGAAAACGGCTGTGGCGCTGAAGTTGCCTGTGAATGTGGAGTTGGTGGCATGTGAAACCCGCATGTGGAGCATTCGTTTGTGTGGGATGCTCTACTAGATTCATTCCGACATAATGCACTCAAAGGGCACTAAGCATAGAGTGTGAAAACTGAGTTTCCTTGAGAGCTGCTTGGAAGCCTGATGGTGCGTGAAGTTAGTGAGCCAAATGGAGTTGTTCTCCCACAAGAACCACTCGGCTGATCCTTCTTCAATATGCCCTTCAGCAAGATGCAGTGTTTCCTTGATTGAATTAGCTCTCATACCAATATTTGCGTCTAGAGCCTTTGCATTGAGGGCTATCTGAAAACGGCTGTGGCGCTGAAGTTGCCTGTGAATGTGGAGTTGGTGGCATGTGAAACCCGCACGTGGGGCATTCGTTTGTGTGGGATGCTCTACCAGGTTCATTCCTAGATAATGCACTCAAAGGGCACTAAACATAGAGTGTGAAAACTGAGTTTCCTTGAGAGCTGCTTGGAAGACTGATGGTGTGTGAAGTTAGTGAGCCAAATGGAGTTGTTCTCCCACAAGAACCACTCGGCTGATCCTTCTTCAATATGCCCTTCACCAACATGCAGTGTTTCCTTGATTGAATTAGCTCTCACACCAATATTTGTGTCTAGAGCCTTTGCATTGTGGGCTATCTGAAAACGGTTGTGGCGCTGAAGTTGCCTGTGAATGTGGAGTTGGTGGCATGTGAAACCCGCATGTGGAGCATTCGTTTGTGTGGGATGCTCTACTAGATTCATTCCGACATAATGCACTCAAAGGGCACTAAGCATAGAGTGTGAAAACTGAGTTTCCTTGAGAGCTGCTTGGAAGCCTGATGGTGCGTGAAGTTAATGAGCCAAATGGAGTTGTTCTCCCACAAGAACCACTTGGCTGATCCTTCTTCAATATGCCCTTCAGCAAGATGCAGTGTTTCTTTGATTGAATTAGCTCTCATACCAATATTTGCGTCTAGAGACTTTGCATTGAGGGCTATCTGAAAATGGCTGTGGCGCTGAAGTTGCCTGTGAATGTGGAGTTGGTGGCATGTGAAACCCGCACGTGGGGCATTCGTTTGTGTGGGATGCTCTACCAGGTTCATTCCTAGATAATGCACTCAAAGGGCACTAAACATAGAGTGTGAAAACTGAGTTTCCTTGAGAGCTGCTTGGAAGCCTGATGGTGTGTGAAGTTAGTGAGCCAAATGGAGAGTTGTTCTCCCACAAGAACCACTCAGCTGATTCTTCTTCAATATGCCCTTCACCAACATGCAGTGTTTCCTTGATTGAATTAGCTCTCACACCGATATTTGTGTCTAGAGCCTTTGCATTGTGGGATATCTGAAAACGGCTGTGGCGCTGAAGTTGCCTGTGAATGTGGAGTTGGTGGCATGTGAAACCAGCATGTGGAGCATTCGTTTGTGTGGGATGCTCTACTAGATTCATTCCTAGATAATGCACTCAAAGGGCACTAAGCATAGAGTGTGAAAACTGAGTTTCCTTGAGAGCTGCTTGGAAGCCTGATGGTGTGTGAAGTTAGTGAGCCAAATGGAGTTGTTCTCCCACAAGAACCACTCGGCTGATCCTTCTTCAATATGCCCTTCACCAACATGCAGTGTTTCCTTGATTGAATTAGGTCTCACACCAATATTTGCGTCTTGAGCCTTTGCATTGAGGGCTATCTGAAAACGGCTGTGGCGCTGAAGTTGCCTGTGAATGTGGAGTTGGTGGCATGTGAAACCCGCATGTGGAGCATTCGTTTGTGTGGGATGCTCACCAAGCTTCATTTCAGTCCTAGTCCCTCAAAGGGCACTAAGCATAGAGTGTGAAAACTGAGTTTCCTTGAGAGCTGCTTGGAAGCCTGATGGTTCGTGAAGTTAGTGAGCCAAATGGAGTTGTTCTCCCACAAGAACCACTCGGCTGATCCTTCTTCAATATGCCCTTCACCAACATGCAGTGTTTCCTTGATTGAATTAGCTCTCACACCAATATATGCGTCTAGAGCCTTTGCATTGAGGGCTATCTGAAAACGGCTGTGGCGCTGAAGTTGCCTGTGAATGTGGAGTTGGTGGCATGTGAAACCCGCATGTGGAGCATTCGTTTGTGTGGGATGCTCTACTAGATTCATTCCTCGATAATGCACTCAAAGGGCACTAAGCATAGAGTGTGAAAACTGAGTTTCCTTGAGAGCTGCTTGGAAGCCTGATGGTGTGTGAAGTTAGTGAGCCAAATGGAGTTGTTCTCCCACAAGAACCACTCGGCTGATCCTTCTTCAATATGCCCTTCACCAACATGCAGTGTTTCCTTGATTGAATTAGCTCTCACACCAATATTTGCGTCTTGAGCCTTTGCATTGAGGGCTATCTGAAAACGGCTGTGGCGCTGAAGTTGCCTGTGAATGTGGAGTTGGTGGCATGTGAAACCCGCATGTGGAGCATTCGTTTGTGTGGGATGCTCACCAAGCTTCATTTCAGTCCTAGTCCCTCAAAGGGCACTAAGCATAGAGTGTGAAAACTGAGTTTCCTTGAGAGCTGCTTGGAAGCCTGATGGTTCGTGAAGTTAGTGAGCCAAATGGAGTTGTTCTCCCACAAGAACCACTCGGCTGATCCTTCTTCAATATGCCCTTCACCAACATGCAGTGTTTCCTTGATTGAATTAGCTCTCACATCAATATTTGCGTCTAGAGCCTTTGCATTGAGGGCTATCTGAAAATGGCTGTGGCGCTGAAGTTGCCTGTGAATGTGGAGTTGGTGGCATGTGAAACCCGCATGTGGAGCATTCGTTTGTGTGAGATGCTCTACCAGGTTCATTCCTAGATAATGCACTCAAAGGGCACTAAGCATAGAGTGTGAAAACTGAGTTTCCTTGAGAGCTGCTTGGAAGCCTGATGGTGTGTGAAGTTAGTGAGCCAAATGGAGTTGTTCTCCCACAAGAACCACTCGGCTGATCCTTCTTCAATATGCCCTTCACCAACATGCAGTGTTTCCTTGATTGAATTAGCTCTCACACCAATATTTGCGTCTAGAGCCTTTGCTTTGTGGGCTATCTGAAAACGGCTGTGTCGCTGAAGTTGCCTGTGAATGTGGAGTTGGTGGCATGTGAAACCCGCATGTGGAGCATTCGTTTGTGTGGGATGCTCACCAAGCTTCATTTCATTCCAAGGCACACAAAGGGCACTAAGCATAGAGTGTGAAAACTGAGTTTCCTTGAGAGCTGCTTGGAAGCCTGATGGTGTGTGAAGTTAGTGAGCCAAATGGAGTTGTTCTCCCACAAGAACCACTCGGCTGATCCTTCTTCAATATGCCCTTCAGCAACATGCAGTGTTTCCTTGATTGAATTAGCTCTCACACCAATATTTGCGTCTAGAGCCTTTGCATTGAGGGCTATCTGAAAACGGCTGTGGCGCTGAAGTTGCCTGTGAATGTGGAGTTGGTGGCATGTGAAACCCGCATGTGGAGCATTCGTTTGTGTGGGATGCTCAACTAGATTCATTCCTAGATAATGCAGTGAAAGGGCACTAAGCATAGAGTGTGAAAACTGAGTTTCCTTGAGAGCTGCTTGGAAGCCTGATGGTGTGTGAAGTTAGTGAGCCAAATGGAGTTGTTCTCCCACAAGAACCACTCGGCTGATCCTTCTTCAATATGCCCTTCACCAACATGCAGTGTTTCCTTGATGGAATTAGCTCTCACACCAATATTTGCGTCTAGAGCCTTTGCATTGAGGGCTATCTGAAAACGGCTGTGGCGCTGAAGTTGCCTGTGAATGTGGAGTTGGTGGCATGTGAAACCCGCACGTGGGGCATTCGTTTGTGTGGGATGCTCTACCAGGTTCATTCCTAGATAATGCACTCAAAGGGCACTAAACATAGAGTGTGAAAACTGAGTTTCCTTGAGAGCTGCTTGGAAGCCTGATGGTGTGTGAAGTTAGTGAGCCAAATGGAGTTGTTCTCCCACAAGAACCACTCGGCTGATCCTTCTTCAATATGCCCTTCACCAACATGCAGTGTTTCCTTGATTGAATTAGCTCTCATACCAATATTTGCGTCTAGAGCCTTTGCATTGAGGGCTATCTGAAAACGGCTGTGGCGCTGAAGTTGCCTGTGAATGTGGAGTTGGTGGCATGTGAAACCCGCATGTGGAGCATTCGTTTGTGTGGGATGCTTTACTAGATTCATTCCGACATAATGCACTCAAAGGGCACTAAGCATAGAGTGTGAAAACTGAGTTTCCTTGAGAGCTGCTTGGAAGCCTGATGGTGCGTGAAGTTAGTGAGCCAAATGGAGTTGTTCTCCCACAAGAACCACTTCGCTGATCCTTCTTCAATATGCCCTTCAGCAAGATGCAGTGTTTCCTTGATTGAATTAGCTCTCATACCAATATTTGCGTCTAGAGCCTTTGCATTGAGGGCTATCTGAAAACGGCTGTGGCGCTGAAGTTGCCTGTGAATGTGGAGTTGGTGGCATGTGAAACCCGCATGTGGAGCATTCGTTTGTGTGGGATGCTATACGAGGTTCATTCCTAGATAATGCAGTGAAAGGGCACTAAGCATAGAGTGTGAAAACTGAGTTTCCTTGAGAGCTGCATGGAAGCCTGATGGTGTGTGAAGTTAGTGAGCCAAATGGAGTTGTTCTCCCACAAGAACCACTCGGCTGATCCTTCTTCAATATGCCCTTCACCAACATACAGTGTTTCCTTGATTGAATTAGGTCTCACACCAATATTTGCGTCTAGAGCCTTTGCATTGAGGGCTATCTGAAAACGGCTGTGGCGCTGAAGTTGCCTGTGAATGTGGAGTTGGTGGCATGTGAAACCCGCATGTGGAGCATTCGTTTGTGTGGGATGCTCTACCAGGTTCATTCCTAGATAATGCAGTGAAAGGGCACTAAGCATAGAGTGTGAAAACTGAGTTTCCTTGAGAGCTGCTTGGAAGCCTGATGGTGTGTGAAGTTAGTGAGCCAAATGGAGTTGTTCTTCCACAAGAACCACTCGGCTGATCCTTCTTCAATATGCCCTTCACCAACATGCAGTGTTTCCTTGATTGAATTAGCTCTCACACCAATATTTGTGTCTAGAGCCTTTGCATTGAGGGCTATCTGAAAACGGCTGTGGCGCTGAAGTTGCCTGTGAATGTGGAGTTGGTGGCATGTGAAACCCGCATGTGGAGCATTCGTTTGTGTGGGATGCTCTACTAGATTCATTCCTAGATAATGCACTCAAAGGGCACTAAGCATAGAGTGTGAAAACTGAGTTTCCTTGAGAGCTGCTTGGAAGCCTGATGGTGTGTGAAGTTAGTGAGCCAAATGGAGTTGTTCTCCCACAAGAACCACTCGGCTGATCCTTCTTCAATATGCCCTTCACCAACATGCAGTGTTTCCTTGATTGAATTAGCTCTCACACCAATATTTGCGTCTTGAGCCTTTGCATTGAGGGCTATCTGAAAACGGCTGTGGCGCTGAAGTTGCCTGTGAATGTGGAGTTGGTGACATGTGAAACCCGCATGTGGAGCATTCGTTTGTGTGGGATGCTGTACGAGGTTCATTCCTAGATAATGCAGTGAAAGGGCACTAAGCATAGAGTGTGAAAACTGAGTTTCCTTGAGAGCTGCATGGAAGCCTGATGGTGTGTGAAGTTAGTGAGCCAAATGGAGTTGTTCTCCCACAAGAACCACTCGGCTGATCCTTCTTCAATATGCCCTTCACCAACATACAGTGTTTCCTTGATTGAATTAGGTCTCACACCAATATTTGCGTCTAGAGCCTTTGCATTGAGGGCTATCTGAAAACGGCTGTGGCGCTGAAGTTGCCTGTGAATGTGGAGTTGGTGGCATGTGAAACCCGCATGTGGAGCATTCGTTTGTGTGGGATGCTCTACCAGGTTCATTCCTAGATAATGCACTCAAAGGGCACTAAGCATAGAGTGTGAAAACTGAGTTTCCTTGAGAGCTGCTTGGAAGCCTGATGGTGTGTGAAGTTAGTGAGCCAAATGGAGTTGTTCTCCCACAAGAACCACTCGGCTGATCCTTCTTCAATATGCCCTTCACCAACATGCAGTGTTTCCTTGATTGAATTAGCTCTCACACCAATATTTGTGTCTAGAGCCTTTGCATTGAGGGCTATCTGAAAATGGCTGTGGCGCTGAAGTTGCCTGTGAATGTGGAGTTGGTGGCATGTGAAACCCGCATGTGGAGCATTCGTTTGTGTGGGATGCTCTACTAGATTCATTCCTAGATAATGCACTCAAAGGGCACTAAGCATAGAGTGTGAAAACTGAGATTCCTTGAGAGCTGCTTGGAAGCCTGATGGTGTGTGAAGTTAGTGAGCCAAATGGAGTTGTTCTCCAACAAGAACCACTCGGCTGATCCTTCTTCAATATGCCCTTCACCAACATGCAGTGTTTCCTTGATTGAATTAGCTCTCACACCAATATTTGCGTCTTGAGCCTTTGCATTGAGGGCTATCTGAAAACGGCTGTGGCGCTGAAGTTGCCTGTGAATGTGGAGTTGGTGACATGTGAAACCCGCATGTGGAGCATTCGTTTGTGTGGGATGCTCACCAAGCTTCATTTCAGTCCTAGGCACTCAAAGGGCACTAAGCATAGAGTGTGAAAACTGAGTTTCCTTGAGAGCTGCTTGGAAGCCTGATGGTGTGTGAAGTTAGTGAGCCAAATGGAGTTGTTCTCCCACAAGAACCACTCGGCTGATCCTTCTTCAATATGCCCTTCACCAACATACAGTGTTTCCTTGATTGAATTAGGTCTCACACCAATATTTGCGTCTAGAGCCTTTGCATTGAGGGCTATGTGAAAACGGCTGTGGCGCTGAAGTTGCCTGTGAATGTGGAGTTGGTGGCATGTGAAAATCGCATGTGGAGCATTCGTTTGTGTGGGATGCTCTACCAGGTTCATTCCTAGATAATGCACTCAAAGGGCACTAAGCATAGAGTGTAAAAACTGAGTTTCCTTGAGAGCTGCTTGGAAGCCTGATGGTGTGTGAAGTTAGTGAGCCAAATGGAGTTATTCTCCCACAAGAACCACTCGGCTGATCCTTCTTCAATATGCCCTTCACCAACATGCAGTGTTTCCTTGATTGAATTAGCTCTCACACCAATATTTGTGTCTAGAGCCTTTGCATTGTGGGCTATCTGAAAATGGCTGTGGCGCTGAAGTTGCCTGTGAATGTGGAGTTGGTGGCATGTGAAACCCGCATGTGGAGCATTCGTTTGTGTGGGATGCTCTACTAGATTCATTCCTAGATAATGCACTCAAAGGGCACTAAGCATAGAGTGTGAAAACTGAGTTTCCTTGAGAGCTGCTTGGAAGCCTGATGGTGTGTGAAGTTAGTGAGCCAAATGGAGTTGTTCTCCCACAAGAACCACTCGGCTGATCCTTCTTCAATATGCCCTTCACCAACATGCAGTGTTTCCTTGATTGAATTAGCTCTCACACAAATATTTGCGTCTTGAGCCTTTGCATTGAGGGCTATCTGAAAACGGCTGTGGCGCTGAAGTTGCCTGTGAATGTGGAGTTGGTGACATGTGAAACCCGCATGTGGAGCATTCGTTTGTGTGGGATGCTGACCAAGCTTCATTTCAGTCCTAGGCACACAAAGGGCACTAAGCATAGAGTGTGAAAACTGAGTTTCCTTGAGAGCTGCTTGGAAGCCTGATGGTTCGTGAAGTTAGTGAGCCAAATGGAGTTGTTCTCCCACAAGAACCACTCGGCTGATCCTTCTTCAATATGCCCTTCAGCAACATGCAGTGCTTCCTTGATTGAATTAGCTCTCACACCAATATTTGCTTCTAGAGCCTTTGCATTGAGGGCTATCTGAAAACGGCTGTGGCGCTGAAGTTGCCTGTGAATGTGGAGTTGGTGGCATGTGAAACCCGCATGTGGAGCATTCGTTTGTGTGGGATGCTCTACTAGATTCATTCCGACATAGTGCACTCAAAGGGCACTAAGCATAGAGTGTGAAAACTGAGTTTCCTTGAGAGCTGCTTGGAAGCCTGATGGTGTGTGACGTTAGTGAGCCAAATGGAGTTGTTCTCCCACAAGAACCACTCGGCTGATCCTTCTTCAATATGCCCTTCACCAACATGCAGTGTTTCCTTGATTGAATTAGCTCCCACACCAATATTTGCGTCTAGAGCCTTTGCATTGAGGGCTATCTGAAAACGGCTGTGGCGCTGAAGTTGCCTGTGAATGTGGAGTTGGTGGCATGTGAAACCCGCATGTGGAGCATTCGTTTGTGTGGGATGCTCTACTAGATTCATTCCTAGATAATGCACTCAAAGAGCACTAAGCATAGAGTGTGAAAACTGAGTTTCCTTGAGAGCTGCTTGGAAGCCTGATGGTGTGTGAAGTTAGTGAGCCAAATGGAGTTGTTCTCCCACAAGAACCACTCGGCTGATCCTTCTTCAATATGCCCTTCACCAACATGCAGTGTTTCCTTGATTGAATTAGCTCTCACACCAATATTTGCGTCTAGAGCCTTTCCATTGAGGGATATCTGAAAACGGCTGTGGCGCTGAAGTTGCCTGTGAATGTGGAGTTGGTGGCATGTGAAACCCGCATGTGGAGCATTCGTTTGTGTGGGATGCTGTACTAGATTCATTCCTAGATAATGCAGTGAAAGGGCACTAAGCATAGAGTGTGAAAACTGAGTTTCCTTGAGAGCTGCATGGAAGCCTGATGGTGTGTGAAGTTAGTGAGCCAAATGGAGTTGTTCTCCCACAAGAACCACTCGGCTGATCCTTCTTCAATATGCCCTTCACCAACATACAGTGTTTCCTTGATTGAATTAGGTCTCACACCAATATTTGCGTCTAGAGCCTTTGCATTGAGGGCTATCTGAAAACGGCTGTGGCGCTGAAGTTGCCTGTGAATGTGGAGTTGGTGGCATGTGAAACCCGCATGTGGAGCATTCGTTTGTGTGGGATGCTCTACCAGGTTCATTCCTAGATAATGCAGTGAAAGGGCACTAAGCATAGAGTGTGAAAACTGAGTTTCCTTGAGAGCTGCTTGGAAGCCTGATGGTGTGTGAAGTTAGTGAGCCAAATGGAGTTGTTCTTCCACAAGAACCACTCGGCTGATCCTTCTTCAATACGCCCTTCACCAACATGCAGTGTTTCCTTGATTGAATTAGCTCTCACACCAATATTTGTGTCTAGAGCCTTTGCATTGAGGGCTATCTGAAAACGGCTGTGGCGCTGAAGTTGCCTGTGAATGTGGAGTTGGTGGCATGTGAAACCCGCATGTGGAGCATTCGTTTGTGTGGGATGCTCTACTAGATTCATTCCTAGATAATGCACTCAAAGGGCACTAAGCATAGAGTGTGAAAACTGAGTTTCCTTGAGAGCTGCTTGGAAGCCTGATGGTGTGTGAAGTTAGTGAGCCAAATGGAGTTGTTCTCCCACAAGAACCACTCGGCTGATCCTTCTTCAATATGCCCTTCACCAACATGCAGTGTTTCCTTGATTGAATTAGCTCTCACACCAATATTTGCGTCTAGAGCCTTTGCATTGAGGGCTATCTGAAAACGGCTGTGGCGCTGAAGTTGCCTGTGAATGTGGAGTTGGTGACATGTGAAACCCGCATGTGGAGCATTCGTTTGTGTGGGATGCTCACCAAGCTTCATTTCAGTCCTAGGCACTCAAAGGGCACTAAGCATAGAGTGTGAAAACTGAGTTTCCTTGAGAGCTGCTTGGAAGCCTGATGGTGCGTGAAGTTAGTGAGCCAAATGGAGTTGTTCTCCCACAAGAACCACTTCGCTGATCCTTCTTCAATATGCCCTTCAGCAAGATGCAGTGTTTCCTTGATTGAATTAGCTCTCATACCAATATTTGCGTCTAGAGCCTTTGCATTGAGGGCTATCTGAAAACGACTGTGGCGCTGAAGTTGCCTGTGAATGTGGAGTTGGTGGCATGTGAAACCCGCATGTGGAGCATTCGTTTGTGTGGGATGCTGTACGAGGTTCATTCCTAGATAATGCACTCAAGGGCACTAAGCATAGAGTGTGAAAACTGAGTTTCCTTGAGAGCTGCATGGAAGCCTGATGGTGTGTGAAGTTAGTGAGCCAAATGGAGTTGTTCTCCCACAAGAACCACTCGGCTGATCCTTCTTCAATATGCCCTTCAGCAACATACAGTGTTTCCTTGATTGAATTAGGTCTCACACCAATATTTGCGTCTAGAGCCTTTGCATTGAGGGCTATGTGAAAACGGCTGTGGCGCTGAAGTTGCCTGTGAATGTGGAGTTGGTGGCATGTGAAACCCGCATGTGGAGCATTCGTTTGTGTGGGATGCTCTACCAGGTTCATTCCTAGATAATGCACTCAAAGGGCACTAAGCATAGAGTGTGAAAACTGAGTTTCCTTGAGAGCTGCTTGGAAGCCTGATGGTGTGTGAAGTTAGTGGGCCAAATGGAGTTGTTCTCCCACAAGAACCACTCGGCTGATCCTTCTTCAATATGCCCTTCACCAACATGCAGTGTTTCCTTGATTGAATTAGCTCTCACACCAATGTTTGTGTCTAGAGCCTTTGCATTGTGGGCTATCTGAAAATGGCTGTGGCGCTGAAGTTGCCTGTGAATGTGGAGTTGGTGGCATGTGAAACCCGCATGTGGAGCATTCGTTTGTGTGGGATGCTCTACTAGATTCATTCCTAGATAATGCACTCAAAGGGCACTAAGCATAGAGTGTGAAAACTGAGTTTCCTTGAGAGCTGCTTGGAAGCCTGATGGTGTGTGAAGTTAGTGAGCCAAATGGAGTTGTTCTCCCACAAGAACCACTCGGCTGATCCTTCTTCAATATGCCCTTGACCAACATGCAGTGTTTCCTTGATGGAATTAGCTCTCACACCAATATTTGCGTCTTGAGCCTTTGCATTGAGGGCTATCTGAAAACGGCTGTGGCGCTGAAGTTGCCTGTGAATGTGGAGTTGGTGACATGTGAAACCCGCATGTGGA
Organism: Ochotona princeps; assembly: GCF_030435755.1. Taxonomy (NCBI): domain Eukaryota; kingdom Metazoa; phylum Chordata; class Mammalia; order Lagomorpha; family Ochotonidae; genus Ochotona; species Ochotona princeps. The sequence continues at coordinate 41,182 of NW_026696421.1, read as the reverse complement.
GCATTCGTTTGTGTGGGATGCTCACCAAGCTTCATTTCAGTCCTAGGCACTCAAAGGGCACTAAGCATAGAGTGTGAAAACTGAGTTTCCTTGAGAGCTGCTTGGAAGCCTGATGGTTCGTGAAGTTAGTGAGCCAAATGGAGTTGTTCTCCCACAAGAACCACTCGGCTGATCCTTCTTCAATATGCCCTTCAGCAACATGCAGTGTTTCCTTGATTGAATTAGCTCTCACACCAATATTTGCTTCTAGAGCCTTTGCATTGAGGGCTATCTGAAAACGGCTGTGGCGCTGAAGTTGCCTGTGAATGTGGAGTTGGTGGCATGTGAAACCCGCATGTGGAGCATTCGTTTGTGTGGGATGCTCTACTAGATTCATTCCGACATAGTGCACTCAAAGGGCACTAAGCATAGAGTGTGAAAACTGAGTTTCCTTGAGAGCTGCTTGGAAGCCTGATGGTGTGTGAAGTTAGTGAGCCAAATGGAGTTGTTCTCCCACAAGAACCACTCGGCTGATCCTTCTTCAATATGCCCTTCACCAACATGCAGTGTTTCCTTGATTGAATTAGCTCTCACACCAATATTTGCGTCTAGAGCCTTTCCATTGAAGGATATCTGAAAACGGCTGTGGCGCTGAAGTTGCCTGTGAATGTGGAGTTGGTGGCATGTGAAACCCGCATGTGGAGCATTCGTTTGTGTGGGATGCTCTACTAGATTCATTCCGACATAATGCACTCAAAGGGCACTAAGCATAGAGTGTGAAAACTGAGTTTCCTTGAGAGCTGCTTGGAAGCCTGATGGTGCGTGAAGTTAGTGAGCCAAATGGAGTTGTTCTCCCACAAGAACCACTCGGCTGATCCTTCTTCAATATGCCCTTCACCAACATGCAGTGTTTCCTTGATTGAATTAGCTCTCATACCAATATTTGCGTCTAGAGCCTTTGCATTGAGGGCTATCTGAAAATGGCTGTGGCGCTGAAGTTGCCTGTGAATGTGGAGTTGGTGGCATGTGAAACCCGCACGTGGGGCATTCGTTTGTGTGGGATGCTCTACCAGGTTCATTCCTAGATAATGCACTCAAAGGGCACTAAACATAGAGTGTGAAAACTGAGTTTCCTTGAGAGCTGCTTGGAAGCCTGATGGTGTGTGAAGTTAGTGAGCCAAATGGAGTTGTTCTCCCACAAGAACCACTCGGCTGATCCTTCTTCAATATGCCCTTCACCAACATGCAGTGTTTCCTTGATTGAATTAGCTCTCACACCAATATTTGTGTCTAGAGCCTTTGCATTGAGGGCTATCTGAAAACGGCTGTGGCGCTGAAGTTGCCTGTGAATGTGGAGTTGGTGGCATGTGAAACCCGCATGTGGAGCATTCGTTTGTGTGGGATGCTCTACTAGATTCATTCCGACAAAATGCACTCAAAGGGCACTAAGCATAGAGTGTGAAAACTGAGTTTCCTTGAGAGCTGCTTGGAAGCCTGATGGTGTGTGAAGTTAGTGAGCCAAATGGAGTTGTTCTCCCACAAGAACCACTCGGCTGATCCTTCTTCAATATGCCCTTCAGCAACATGCAGTGTTTCCTTGATTGAATTAGCTCTCACACCAATATTTGCGTCTAGAGCCTTTGCATTGAGGGCTATCTGAAAATGGCTGTGGCGCTGAAGTTGCCTGTGAATGTGGAGTTGGTGGCATGTGAAACCCGCATGTGGAGCATTCGTTTGTGTGGGATGCTGACCAAGCTTCATTTCAGTCCTAGTCCCTCAAAGGGCACTAAGCATAGAGTGTGAAAACTGAGTTTCCTTGAGAGCTGCTTGGAAGCCTGATGGTGTGTGAAGTTAGTGAGCCAAATGGAGTTGTTCTCCCACAAGAACCACTCGGCTGATCCTTCTTCAATATGCCCTTCAGCAACATGCAGTGTTTCCTTGATTGAATTAGCTCTCACACCAATATTTGCGTCTAGAGCCTTTGCATTGAGGGCTATCTCAAAACGGCTGTGGCACTGAAGTTGCCTGTGAATGTGGAGTTGGTGGCATGTGAAACCCGCATGTGGAGCATTCGTTTGTGTGGGATGCTCTACCAGGTTCATTCCTAGATAATGCACTCAAAGGGCACTAAGCATAGAGTGTGAAAACTGAGTTTCCTTGAGAGCTGCTTGGAAGCCTGATGGTGTGTGAAGTTAGTGAGCCAAATGGAGTTGTTCTCTCACAAGAACCACTCGGCTGATCCTTCTTCAATATGCCCTTCAGCAACATGCAGTGTTTCCTTGATTGAATTAGCTCTCATACCAATATTTGCGTCTAGAGCCTTTGCATTGAGGGCTATCTGAAAACGGCTGTGGCGCTGAAGTTGCCTGTGAATGTGGAGTTGGTGGCATGTGAAACCAGCATGTGGAGCATTCGTTTGTGTGGGATGCTCACCAAGCTTGATTTCAGTCCTAGTCACTCAAAGGGCACTAAGCATAGAGTGTGAAAACTGAGTTTCCTTGAGAGTTGCTTGGAAGTCTGATGGTGTGTGAAGTTAGTGAGCCAAATGGAGTTGTTCTCCCACAAGAACCACTCGGCTGATCCTTCTTCAATATGCCCTTCACCAACATGCAGTGTTTCCTTGATTGAATTAGCTCTCACACCAATATTTGCGTCTAGAGCCTTTGCATTGAGGGCTATCTGAAAACGGCTGTGGCGCTGAAGTTGCCTGTGAATGTGGAGTTGGTGGCATGTGAAACCCGCATGTGGAGCATTCATTTGTGTGGGATGCTCTACTAGATTCATTTCAGTCCTAGTACTCAAAGGGCACTAAGCATAGAGTGTGAAAACTGAGTTTCCTTGAGAGCTGCTTGGAAGCCTGATGGTGTGTGAAGTTAGTGAGCCAAATGGAGTTGTTCTCCCACAAGAACCACTCGGCTGATCCTTCTTCAATATGCCCTTCACCAACATGCAGTGTTTCCTTGATTGAATTAGCTCTCACATCCATATTTGTGTCTAGAGCCTTTGCATTGAGGGCTATCTCAAAATGGCTGTGGCGCTGAAGTTGCCTGTGAATGTGGAGTTGGTGGCATGTGAAACCCGCATGTGGAGCATTCGTTTGTGTGGGATGCTCTACTAGATTCATTCCTAGATAATGCACTCAAAGGGCACTAAGCATAGAGTGTGAAAACTGAGTTTCCTTGAGAGCTGCTTGGAAGCCTGATGGTGTGTGAAGTTAGTGAGCCAAATGGAGTTGTTCTCCCACAAGAACCACTCGGCTGATCCTTCTTCAATATGCCCTTCACCAACATGCAATGTTTCCTTGATTGAATTAGCTCTCACACCAATATTTGCGTCTAGAGCCTTTGAATTGAGGGCTATCTGAAAACGGCTGTGGCACTGAAGTTGCCTGTGAATGTGGAGTTGGTGGCATGTGAAACCCGCATGTGGAGCATTCGTTTGTGTGGGATGCTCACCAAGCTTCATTTCAGTCCTAGGCACTCAAAGGGCACTAAGCATAGAGTGTGAAAACTGAGTTTCCTTGAGAGCTGCTTGGAAGCCTGATGGTGCGTGAAGTTAGTGAGCCAAATGGAGTTGTTCTCCCACAAGAACCACTTCGCTGATCCTTCTTCAATATGCCCTTCACCAACATGCAGTGTTTCCTTGATTGAATTAGTTCTCACACCAATATTTGCGTCTAGAGCCTTTGCATTGAGGGCTATCTGAAAACGGCTGTGGCGCTGAAGTTGCCTGTGAATGTGGAGTTGGTGGCATGTGAAACCCGCATGTGGAGCATTCATTTGTGTGGGATGCTCTACCAGGTTCATTCCTAGATAATGCAGTGAAAGGGCACTAAGCATAGAGTGTGAAAACTGAGTTTCCTTGAGAGCTGCTTGGAAGCCTGATGGTGTGTGAAGTTAGTGAGCCAAATGGAGTTGTTCTCCCACAAGAACCACTCGGCTGATCCTTCTTCAATATGCCCTTCAGCAACATGCAGTGTTTCCTTGATTGAATTAGCTCTCACACCAATATTTGCGTCTAGAGCCTTTGCATTGAGGGCTATCTGAAAACGGCTGTGGCGCTGAAGTTGCCTGTGAATGTGGAGTTGGTGGCATGTGAAACCCGCATGTGGAGCATTCGTTTGTGTGGGATGCTCACCAAGCTTGATTTCAGTCCTAGTCACTCAAAGGGCACTAAGCATAGAGTGTGAAAACTGAGTTTCCTTGAGAGCTGCTTGGAAGTCTGATGGTGTGTGAAGTTAGTGAGCCAAATGGAGTTGTTCTCCCACAAGAACCACTCGGCTGATCCTTCTTCAATATGCCCTTCACCAACATGCAGTGTTTCCTTGATTGAATTAGCTCTCACACCAATATTTGCGTCTAGAGCCTTTGCATTGAGGGCTATCTGAAAACGGCTGTGGCGCTGAAGTTGCCTGTGAATGTGGAGTTGGTGGCATGTGAAACCCGCATGTGGAGCATTCGTTTGTGTGGGATGCTCTACTAGATTCATTTCAGTCCTAGTACTCAAAGGGCACTAAGCATAGAGTGTGAAAACTGAGTTTCCTTGAGAGCTGCTTGGAAGCCTGATGGTGTGTGAAGTTAGTGAGCCAAATGGAGTTGTTCTCCCACAGGAACCACTCGGCTAATCCTTCTTCAATATGCCCTTCACCAACATGCAGTGTTTCCTTGATTGAATTAGCTCTCACACCAATATTTGCGTCTAGAGCCTTTGCATTGAGGGCTATCTGAAAACGGCTGTGGCGCTGAAGTTGCCTGTGAATGTGGAGTTGGTGGCATGTGAAACCCGCATGTGGAGCATTCGTTTGTGTGGGATGCTCACCAAGCTTCATTTCAGTCCTAGGCACTCAAAGGGCACTAAGCATAGAGTGTGAAAACTGAGTTTCCTTGAGAGCTGCTTGGAAGCCTGATGGTGTGTGAAGTTAGTGAGCCAAATGGAGTTGTTCTCCCACAAGAACCACTCAGCTGATCCTTCTTCAATATGCCCTTCACCAACATGCAGTGTTTCCTTGATTGTATTAGCTCTCACACCAATATTTGCGTCTAGAGCCTTTGCATTGAGGGCTAACTGAAAACGGCTGTGGCGCTGAAGTTGCCTGTGAATGTGGAGTTGGTGGCATGTGAAACCAGCATGTGGAGCATTCGTTTGTGTGGGATGCTCTACCAGGTTCATTCCTAGATAATGCACTCAAAGTACACTAAGCATAGAGTGTGAAAATTGAGTTTCCTTGAGAGCTGCTTGGAAGCCTGATGGTGTGTGAAGTTAGTGAGCCAAATGGAGTTGTTCTCCCACAAGAACCACTCGGCTGATCCTTCTTCAATATGCCCTTCACCAACATGCAGTGTTTCCTTGATTGAATTAGCTCTCACACCAATATTTGCGTCTAGAGCCTTTCCATTGAGGGATATCTGAAAACGGCTGTGGCGCTGAAGTTGCCTGTGAATGTGGAGTTGGTGGCATGTGAAACCCGCATGTGGAGCATTCGTTTGTGTGGGATGCTGTACTAGATTCATTCCTAGATAATGCAGTGAAAGGGCACTAAGCATAGAGTGTGAAAACTGAGTTTCCTTGAGAGCTGCATGGAAGCCTGATGGTGTGTGAAGTTAGTGAGCCAAATGGAGTTGTTCTCCCACAAGAACCACTCGGCTGATCCTTCTTCAATATGCCCTTCACCAACATACAGTGTTTCCTTGATTGAATTAGGTCTCACACCAATATTTGCGTCTAGAGCCTTTGCATTGAGGGCTATCTGAAAACGGCTGTGGCGCTGAAGTTGCCTGTGAATGTGGAGTTGGTGGCATGTGAAACCCGCATGTGGAGCATTCGTTTGTGTGGGATGCTCTACCAGGTTCATTCCTAGATAATGCAGTGAAAGGGCACTAAGCATAGAGTGTGAAAACTGAGTTTCCTTGAGAGCTGCTTGGAAGCCTGATGGTGTGTGAAGTTAGTGAGCCAAATGGAGTTGTTCTTCCACAAGAACCACTCGGCTGATCCTTCTTCAATACGCCCTTCACCAACATGCAGTGTTTCCTTGATTGAATTAGCTCTCACACCAATATTTGTGTCTAGAGCCTTTGCATTGAGGGCTATCTGAAAACGGCTGTGGCGCTGAAGTTGCCTGTGAATGTGGAGTTGGTGGCATGTGAAACCCGCATGTGGAGCATTCGTTTGTGTGGGATGCTCTACTAGATTCATTCCTAGATAATGCACTCAAAGGGCACTAAGCATAGAGTGTGAAAACTGAGTTTCCTTGAGAGCTGCTTGGAAGCCTGATGGTGTGTGAAGTTAGTGAGCCAAATGGAGTTGTTCTCCCACAAGAACCACTCGGCTGATCCTTCTTCAATATGCCCTTCACCAACATGCAGTGTTTCCTTGATTGAATTAGCTCTCACACCAATATTTGCGTCTAGAGCCTTTGCATTGAGGGCTATCTGAAAACGGCTGTGGCGCTGAAGTTGCCTGTGAATGTGGAGTTGGTGACATGTGAAACCCGCATGTGGAGCATTCGTTTGTGTGGGATGCTCACCAAGCTTCATTTCAGTCCTAGGCACTCAAAGGGCACTAAGCATAGAGTGTGAAAACTGAGTTTCCTTGAGAGCTGCTTGGAAGCCTGATGGTGCGTGAAGTTAGTGAGCCAAATGGAGTTGTTCTCCCACAAGAACCACTTCGCTGATCCTTCTTCAATATGCCCTTCAGCAAGATGCAGTGTTTCCTTGATTGAATTAGCTCTCATACCAATATTTGCGTCTAGAGCCTTTGCATTGAGGGCTATCTGAAAACGACTGTGGCGCTGAAGTTGCCTGTGAATGTGGAGTTGGTGGCATGTGAAACCCGCATGTGGAGCATTCGTTTGTGTGGGATGCTGTACGAGGTTCATTCCTAGATAATGCACTCAAGGGCACTAAGCATAGAGTGTGAAAACTGAGTTTCCTTGAGAGCTGCATGGAAGCCTGATGGTGTGTGAAGTTAGTGAGCCAAATGGAGTTGTTCTCCCACAAGAACCACTCGGCTGATCCTTCTTCAATATGCCCTTCACCAACATACAGTGTTTCCTTGATTGAATTAGGTCTCACACCAATATTTGCGTCTAGAGCCTTTGCATTGAGGGCTATGTGAAAACGGCTGTGGCGCTGAAGTTGCCTGTGAATGTGGAGTTGGTGGCATGTGAAACCCGCATGTGGAGCATTCGTTTGTGTGGGATGCTCTACCAGGTTCATTCCTAGATAATGCACTCAAAGGGCACTAAGCATAGAGTGTGAAAACTGAGTTTCCTTGAGAGCTGCTTGGAAGCCTGATGGTGTGTGAAGTTAGTGGGCCAAATGGAGTTGTTCTCCCACAAGAACCACTCGGCTGATCCTTCTTCAATATGCCCTTCACCAACATGCAGTGTTTCCTTGATTGAATTAGCTCTCACACCAATGTTTGTGTCTAGAGCCTTTGCATTGTGGGCTATCTGAAAATGGCTGTGGCGCTGAAGTTGCCTGTGAATGTGGAGTTGGTGGCATGTGAAACCCGCATGTGGAGCATTCGTTTGTGTGGGATGCTCTACTAGATTCATTCCTAGATAATGCACTCAAAGGGCACTAAGCATAGAGTGTGAAAACTGAGTTTCCTTGAGAGCTGCTTGGAAGCCTGATGGTGTGTGAAGTTAGTGAGCCAAATGGAGTTGTTCTCCCACAAGAACCACTCGGCTGATCCTTCTTCAATATGCCCTTGACCAACATGCAGTGTTTCCTTGATGGAATTAGCTCTCACACCAATATTTGCGTCTTGAGCCTTTGCATTGAGGGCTATCTGAAAACGGCTGTGGCGCTGAAGTTGCCTGTGAATGTGGAGTTGGTGACATGTGAAACCCGCATGTGGAGCATTCGTTTGTGTGGGATGCTCACCAAGCTTCATTTCAGTCCTAGGCACTCAAAGGGCACTAAGCATAGAGTGTGAAAACTGAGTTTCCTTGAGAGCTGCTTGGAAGCCTGATGGTTCGTGAAGTTAGTGAGCCAAATGGAGTTGTTCTCCCACAAGAACCACTCGGCTGATCCTTCTTCAATATGCCCTTCAGCAACATGCAGTGTTTCCTTGATTGAATTAGCTCTCACACCAATATTTGCTTCTAGAGCCTTTGCATTGAGGGCTATCTGAAAACGACTGTGGCGCTGAAGTTGCCTGTGAATGTGGAGTTGGTGGCATGTGAAACCCGCATGTGGAGCATTCGTTTGTGTGGGATGCTCTACTAGATTCATTCCGACATAGTGCACTCAAAGGGCACTAAGCATAGAGTGTGAAAACTGAGTTTCCTTGAGAGCTGCTTGGAAGCCTGATGGTGTGTGAAGTTAGTGAGCCAAATGGAGTTGTTCTCCCACAAGAACCACTCGGCTGATCCTTCTTCAATATGCCCTTCACCAACATGCAGTGTTTCCTTGATTGAATTAGCTCTCACACCAATATTTGCGTCTAGAGCCTTTCCATTGAAGGATATCTGAAAACGGCTGTGGCGCTGAAGTTGCCTGTGAATGTGGAGTTGGTGGCATGTGAAACCCGCATGTGGAGCATTCGTTTGTGTGGGATGCTCTACTAGATTCATTCCGACATAATGCACTCAAAGGGCACTAAGCATAGAGTGTGAAAACTGAGTTTCCTTGAGAGCTGCTTGGAAGCCTGATGGTGCGTGAAGTTAGTGAGCCAAATGGAGTTGTTCTCCCACAAGAACCACTCGGCTGATCCTTCTTCAATATGCCCTTCACCAACATGCAGTGTTTCCTTGATTGAATTAGCTCTCATACCAATATTTGCGTCTAGAGCCTTTGCATTGAGGGCTATCTGAAAATGGCTGTGGCGCTGAAGTTGCCTGTGAATGTGGAGTTGGTGGCATGTGAAACCCGCACGTGGGGCATTCGTTTGTGTGGGATGCTCTACCAGGTTCATTCCTAGATAATGCACTCAAAGGGCACTAAACATAGAGTGTGAAAACTGAGTTTCCTTGAGAGCTGCTTGGAAGCCTGATGGTGTGTGAAGTTAGTGAGCCAAATGGAGTTGTTCTCCCACAAGAACCACTCGGCTGATCCTTCTTCAATATGCCCTTCACCAACATGCAGTGTTTCCTTGATTGAATTAGCTCTCACACCAATATTTGTGTCTAGAGCCTTTGCATTGAGGGCTATCTGAAAACGGCTGTGGCGCTGAAGTTGCCTGTGAATGTGGAGTTGGTGGCATGTGAAACCCGCATGTGGAGCATTCGTTTGTGTGGGATGCTCTACTAGATTCATTCCGACAAAATGCACTCAAAGGGCACTAAGCATAGAGTGTGAAAACTGAGTTTCCTTGAGAGCTGCTTGGAAGCCTGATGGTGTGTGAAGTTAGTGAGCCAAATGGAGTTGTTCTCCCACAAGAACCACTCGGCTGATCCTTCTTCAATATGCCCTTCAGCAACATGCAGTGTTTCCTTGATTGAATTAGCTCTCACACCAATATTTGCGTCTAGAGCCTTTGCATTGAGGGCTATCTGAAAATGGCTGTGGCGCTGAAGTTGCCTGTGAATGTGGAGTTGGTGGCATGTGAAACCCGCATGTGGAGCATTCGTTTGTGTGGGATGCTGACCAAGCTTCATTTCAGTCCTAGTCCCTCAAAGGGCACTAAGCATAGAGTGTGAAAACTGAGTTTCCTTGAGAGCTGCTTGGAAGCCTGATGGTGTGTGAAGTTAGTGAGCCAAATGGAGTTGTTCTCCCACAAGAACCACTCGGCTGATCCTTCTTCAATATGCCCTTCAGCAACATGCAGTGTTTCCTTGATTGAATTAGCTCTCACACCAATATTTGCGTCTAGAGCCTTTGCATTGAGGGCTATCTCAAAACGGCTGTGGCACTGAAGTTGCCTGTGAATGTGGAGTTGGTGGCATGTGAAACCCGCATGTGGAGCATTCGTTTGTGTGGGATGCTCTACCAGGTTCATTCCTAGATAATGCACTCAAAGGGCACTAAGCATAGAGTGTGAAAACTGAGTTTCCTTGAGAGCTGCTTGGAAGCCTGATGGTGTGTGAAGTTAGTGAGCCAAATGGAGTTGTTCTCTCACAAGAACCACTCGGCTGATCCTTCTTCAATATGCCCTTCAGCAACATGCAGTGTTTCCTTGATTGAATTAGCTCTCATACCAATATTTGCGTCTAGAGCCTTTGCATTGAGGGCTATCTGAAAACGGCTGTGGCGCTGAAGTTGCCTGTGAATGTGGAGTTGGTGGCATGTGAAACCAGCATGTGGAGCATTCGTTTGTGTGGGATGCTCACCAAGCTTGATTTCAGTCCTAGTCACTCAAAGGGCACTAAGCATAGAGTGTGAAAACTGAGTTTCCTTGAGAGTTGCTTGGAAGTCTGATGGTGTGTGAAGTTAGTGAGCCAAATGGAGTTGTTCTCCCACAAGAACCACTCGGCTGATCCTTCTTCAATATGCCCTTCACCAACATGCAGTGTTTCCTTGATTGAATTAGCTCTCACACCAATATTTGCGTCTAGAGCCTTTGCATTGAGGGCTATCTGAAAACGGCTGTGGCGCTGAAGTTGCCTGTGAATGTGGAGTTGGTGGCATGTGAAACCCGCATGTGGAGCATTCATTTGTGTGGGATGCTCTACTAGATTCATTTCAGTCCTAGTACTCAAAGGGCACTAAGCATAGAGTGTGAAAACTGAGTTTCCTTGAGAGCTGCTTGGAAGCCTGATGGTGTGTGAAGTTAGTGAGCCAAATGGAGTTGTTCTCCCACAAGAACCACTCGGCTGATCCTTCTTCAATATGCCCTTCACCAACATGCAGTGTTTCCTTGATTGAATTAGCTCTCACATCCATATTTGTGTCTAGAGCCTTTGCATTGAGGGCTATCTCAAAATGGCTGTGGCGCTGAAGTTGCCTGTGAATGTGGAGTTGGTGGCATGTGAAACCCGCATGTGGAGCATTCGTTTGTGTGGGATGCTCTACTAGATTCATTCCTAGATAATGCACTCAAAGGGCACTAAGCATAGAGTGTGAAAACTGAGTTTCCTTGAGAGCTGCTTGGAAGCCTGATGGTGTGTGAAGTTAGTGAGCCAAATGGAGTTGTTCTCCCACAAGAACCACTCGGCTGATCCTTCTTCAATATGCCCTTCACCAACATGCAATGTTTCCTTGATTGAATTAGCTCTCACACCAATATTTGCGTCTAGAGCCTTTGAATTGAGGGCTATCTGAAAACGGCTGTGGCACTGAAGTTGCCTGTGAATGTGGAGTTGGTGGCATGTGAAACCCGCATGTGGAGCATTCGTTTGTGTGGGATGCTCACCAAGCTTCATTTCAGTCCTAGGCACTCAAAGGGCACTAAGCATAGAGTGTGAAAACTGAGTTTCCTTGAGAGCTGCTTGGAAGCCTGATGGTGCGTGAAGTTAGTGAGCCAAATGGAGTTGTTCTCCCACAAGAACCACTTCGCTGATCCTTCTTCAATATGCCCTTCACCAACATGCAGTGTTTCCTTGATTGAATTAGTTCTCACACCAATATTTGCGTCTAGAGCCTTTGCATTGAGGGCTATCTGAAAACGGCTGTGGCGCTGAAGTTGCCTGTGAATGTGGAGTTGGTGGCATGTGAAACCCGCATGTGGAGCATTCATTTGTGTGGGATGCTCTACCAGGTTCATTCCTAGATAATGCAGTGAAAGGGCACTAAGCATAGAGTGTGAAAACTGAGTTTCCTTGAGAGCTGCTTGGAAGCCTGATGGTGTGTGAAGTTAGTGAGCCAAATGGAGTTGTTCTCCCACAAGAACCACTCGGCTGATCCTTCTTCAATATGCCCTTCAGCAACATGCAGTGTTTCCTTGATTGAATTAGCTCTCACACCAATATTTGCGTCTAGAGCCTTTGCATTGAGGGCTATCTGAAAACGGCTGTGGCGCTGAAGTTGCCTGTGAATGTGGAGTTGGTGGCATGTGAAACCCGCATGTGGAGCATTCGTTTGTGTGGGATGCTCACCAAGCTTGATTTCAGTCCTAGTCACTCAAAGGGCACTAAGCATAGAGTGTGAAAACTGAGTTTCCTTGAGAGCTGCTTGGAAGTCTGATGGTGTGTGAAGTTAGTGAGCCAAATGGAGTTGTTCTCCCACAAGAACCACTCGGCTGATCCTTCTTCAATATGCCCTTCACCAACATGCAGTGTTTCCTTGATTGAATTAGCTCTCACACCAATATTTGCGTCTAGAGCCTTTGCATTGAGGGCTATCTGAAAACGGCTGTGGCGCTGAAGTTGCCTGTGAATGTGGAGTTGGTGGCATGTGAAACCCGCATGTGGAGCATTCGTTTGTGTGGGATGCTCTACTAGATTCATTTCAGTCCTAGTACTCAAAGGGCACTAAGCATAGAGTGTGAAAACTGAGTTTCCTTGAGAGCTGCTTGGAAGCCTGATGGTGTGTGAAGTTAGTGAGCCAAATGGAGTTGTTCTCCCACAGGAACCACTCGGCTAATCCTTCTTCAATATGCCCTTCACCAACATGCAGTGTTTCCTTGATTGAATTAGCTCTCACACCAATATTTGCGTCTAGAGCCTTTGCATTGAGGGCTATCTGAAAACGGCTGTGGCGCTGAAGTTGCCTGTGAATGTGGAGTTGGTGGCATGTGAAACCCGCATGTGGAGCATTCGTTTGTGTGGGATGCTCACCAAGCTTCATTTCAGTCCTAGGCACTCAAAGGGCACTAAGCATAGAGTGTGAAAACTGAGTTTCCTTGAGAGCTGCTTGGAAGCCTGATGGTGTGTGAAGTTAGTGAGCCAAATGGAGTTGTTCTCCCACAAGAACCACTCAGCTGATCCTTCTTCAATATGCCCTTCACCAACATGCAGTGTTTCCTTGATTGTATTAGCTCTCACACCAATATTTGCGTCTAGAGCCTTTGCATTGAGGGCTAACTGAAAACGGCTGTGGCGCTGAAGTTGCCTGTGAATGTGGAGTTGGTGGCATGTGAAACCAGCATGTGGAGCATTCGTTTGTGTGGGATGCTCTACCAGGTTCATTCCTAGATAATGCACTCAAAGTACACTAAGCATAGAGTGTGAAAATTGAGTTTCCTTGAGAGCTGCTTGGAAGCCTGATGGTGTGTGAAGTTAGTGAGCCAAATGGAGTTGTTCTCCCACAAGAACCACTCGGCTGATCCTTCTTCAATATGCCCTTCAGCAACATGCCGTGTTTCCTTGATTGAATTAGCTCTCGCACCAATGTTTGCGTCTAGAGCCTTTGCATTGAGGGCTATCTGAAAACGGCTGTGGCGCTGAAGTTGCCTGTGAATGTGGAGTTGGTGGCATGTGAAACCCGCATGTGGAGCATTCGTTTGTGTGGGATGCTCTACTAGATTCATTCCTAGATATTTCACTCAAAGGGCACTAAGCATAGAGTGTGAAAACTGAGTTTCCTTGAGAGCTGCTTGGAAGCCTGATGGTGTGTGAAGTTAGTGAGCCAAATGGAGTTGTTCTCCCACAAGAACCACTCGGCTGATCCTTCTTCAATATGCCCTTCACCAACATGCAGTGTTTCCTTGATTGAATTAGCTCTCACACCAATATTTGCGTCTAGAGCCTTTGCATTGAGGGCTAACTGAAAACGGCTGTGGCGTTGAAGTTGCCTGAGAATGTGGAGTAGGTGGCATGTGAAACCCGCATGTGGAGCATTCGTTTGTGTGGGATGCTCTACTAGATTCATTCCTAGATAATGCACTCAAAGGGCACTAAGCATAGAGTGTGAAAACTGAGTTTCCTTGAGAGCTGCTTGGAAGTCTGATGGTGTGTGAAGTTAGTGAGCCAAATGGAGTTGTTCTCCCACAAGAACCACTTCGCTGATCCTTCTTCAATATGCCCTTCACCAACATGCAGTGTTTCCTTGATTGAATTAGCTCTCACACCAATATTTGCGTCTAGAGCCTTTGCATTGAGGGCTATGTGAAAACGGCTGTGGCGCTGAAGTTGCCTGTGAATGTGGAGTTGGTGGCATGTGAAACCCGCATGTGGAGCATTCGTTTGTGTGGGATGCTCACCAAGCTTCATTTCAGTCCTAGGCACTCAAAGGGCACTAAGCATAGAGTGTGAAAACTGAGTTTCCTTGAGAGCTGCTTGGAAGCCTAATGGTGCGTGAAGTTAGTGAGCCAAATGGAGTTGTTCTCCCACAAGAACCACTCGGCTGATCCTTCTTCAATATGCCCTTCACCAACATGCAGTGTTTCCTTGATTGAATTAGCTCTCACACCAATATTTGCGTCTAGAGCCTTTGCATTGAGGGCTATCTGAAAACGGCTGTGGCGCTGAAGTTGCCTGTGAATGTGGAGTTGGTGGCATGTGAAACCAGCATGTGGAGCATTCGTTTGTGTGGGATGCTCTACCAGGTTCATTCCTAGATAATGCAGTGAAAGTGCACTAAGCATAGAGTGTGAAAACTGAGTTTCCTTGAGAGCTGCTTGGAAGCCTGATGGTGCGTGAAGTTAGTGAGCCAAATGGAGTTGTTCTCCCACAAGAACCACTTCGCTGATCCTTCTTCAATATGCCCTTCACCAACATGCAGTGTTTCCTTGATTGAATTAGCTCTCACACCAATATTTGCGTCTAGAGCCTTTGCATTGAGGGCTATCTGAAAACGGCTGTGGCGCTGAAGTTGCCTGTGAATGTGGAGTTGGTGGCATGTGAAACCCGCATGTGGAGCATTCGTTTGTGTGGGATGCTCACCAAGCTTCATTTCAGTCCTAGGCACTCAAAGGGCACTAAGCATAGAGTGTGAAAACTGAGTTTCCTTGAGAGCTGCTTGGAAGCCTGATGGTGTGTGAAGTTAGTGAGCCAAATGGAGTTGTTCTCCCACAAGAACCACTCGGATGATCCTTCTTCAATATGCCCTTCACCAACATGCAGTGTTTCCTTGATTGTATTAGCTCTCACACCAATATTTGCGTCTAGAGCCTTTGCATTGAGGGCTAACTGAAAACGGCTGTGGCGCTGAAGTTGCCTGTGAATGTGGAGTTGGTGGCATGTGAAACCAGCATGTGGAGCATTCGTTTGTGTGGGATGCTCTACCAGGTTCATTCCTAGATAATGCACTCAAAGTACACTAAGCATAGAGTGTGAAAATTGAGTTTCCTTGAGAGCTGCTTGGAAGCCTGATGGTGTGTGAAGTTAGTGAGCCAAATGGAGTTGTTCTCCCACAAGAACCACTCGGCTGATCCTTCTTCAATATGCCCTTCAGCAACATGCCGTGTTTCCTTGATTGAATTAGCTCTCACACCAATGTTTGCGTCTAGAGCCTTTGCATTGAGGGCTATCTGAAAACGGCTGTGGCGCTGAAGTTGCCTGTGAATGTGGAGTTGGTGGCATGTGAAACCCGCATGTGGAGCATTCGTTTGTGTGGGATGCTCTACTAGATTCATTCCTAGATAATTCACTCAAAGGGCACTAAGCATAGAGTGTGAAAACTGAGTTTCCTTGAGAGCTGCTTGGAAGCCTGATGGTGTGTGAAGTTAGTGAGCCAAATGGAGTTGTTCTCCCACAAGAACCACTCGGCTGATCCTTCTTCAATATGCCCTTCACCAACATGCAGTGTTTCCTTGATTGAATTAGCTCTCACACCAATATTTGCGTCTAGAGCCTTTGCATTGAGGGCTAACTGAAAACGGCTGTGGCGTTGAAGTTGCCTGAGAATGTGGAGTAGGTGGCATGTGAAACCCGCATGTGGAGCATTCGTTTGTGTGAAATGCTCTACTAGATTCATTCCTAGATAATGCACTCAAAGGGCACTAAGCATAGAGTGTGAAAACTGAGTTTCCTTGAGAGCTGCTTGGAAGTCTGATGGTGTGTGAAGTTAGTGAGCCAAATGGAGTTGTTCTCCCACAAGAACCACTTCGCTGATCCTTCTTCAATATGCCCTTCACCAACATGCAGTGTTTCCTTGATTGAATTAGCTCTCACACCAATATTTGCGTCTAGAGCCTTTGCATTGAGGGCTATGTGAAAACGGCTGTGGCGCTGAAGTTGCCTGTGAATGTGGAGTTGGTGGCATGTGAAACCCGCATGTGGAGCATTCGTTTGTGTGGGATGCTCACCAAGCTTCATTTCAGTCCTAGGCACTCAAAGGGCACTAAGCATAGAGTGTGAAAACTGAGTTTCCTT
Source organism: Ochotona princeps (assembly GCF_030435755.1). Lineage (NCBI taxonomy): Eukaryota > Metazoa > Chordata > Mammalia > Lagomorpha > Ochotonidae > Ochotona > Ochotona princeps. The sequence goes on along the minus strand of NW_026696421.1, from coordinate 25,068 downwards.
GAGAGCTGCTTGGAAGCCTGATGGTGCGTGAAGTTAGTGAGCCAAATGGAGTTGTTCTCCCACAAGAACCACTCGGCTGATCCTTCTTCAATATGCCCTTCACCAACATGCAGTGTTTCCTTGATTGAATTAGCTCTCACACCAATATTTGCGTCTAGAGCCTTTGCATTGAGGGCTATCTGAAAACGGCTGTGGCGCTGAAGTTGCCTGTGAATGTGGAGTTGGTGGCATGTGAAACCCGCATGTGGAGCATTCGTTTGTGTGGGATGCTCTACCAGGTTCATTCCTAGATAATGCAGTGAAAGTGCACTAAGCATAGAGTGTGAAAACTGAGTTTCCTTGAGAGCTGCTTGGAAGCCTGATGGTGCGTGAAGTTAGTGAGCCAAATGGAGTTGTTCTCCCACAAGAACCACTTCGCTGATCCTTCTTCAATATGCCCTTCACCAACATGCAGTGTTTCCTTGATTGAATTAGCTCTCACACCAATATTTGCGTCTAGAGCCTTTGCATTGAGGGCTATCTGAAAACGGCTGTGGTGTTGAAGTTGCCTGAGAATGTGGAGTAGGTGGCATGTGAAACCCGCATGTGGAGCATTCGTTTGTGTGGGATGCTCTACTAGATTCATTCCTAGATAATGCACTTAAAGGGCACTAAGCATAGAGTGTGAAAAGTGAGTTTCCTTGAGAGCTGCTTGGAAGTCTAATGGTGTGTGAAGTTAGTGAGCCAAATGGAGTTGTTCTCCCACAAGAACCACTCGGCTAATCCTTCTTCAATATGCCCTTCACCAACATGCAGTGTTTCCTTGATTGAATTAGGTCTCACACCAATATTTGCGTCTAGAGCCTTTGAATTGAGGGCTATCTGAAAACGGCTGTGGCGCTGAAGTTGCCTGTGAATGTGGAGTTGGTGGCATGTGAAACCCGCATGTGGAGCATTCGTTTGTGTGGGATGCTCACCAAGCTTCATTTCAGTCCTAGGCACTCAAAGGGCACTAAGCATAGAGTGTGAAAACTGAGTTTCCTTGAGAGCTGCTTGGAAGCCTGATGGTGCGTGAAGTTAGTGAGCCAAATGGAGTTGTTCTCCCACAAGAACCACTTCGCTGATCCTTCTTCAATATGCCCTTCACCAACATGCAGTGTTTCCTTGATTGAATTAGCTCTCACACCAATATTTGCGTCTAGAGCCTTTGCATTGAGGGCTATCTGAAAACGGCTGTGGCGCTGAAGTTGCCTGTGAATGTGGAGTTGGTGGCATGTGAAACCCGCATGTGGAGCATTCGTTTGTGTGGGATGCTCTACCAGGTTCATTCCTAGATAATGCACTCAAAGGGCAGTAAGCATAGAGTGTGAAAATTGAGTTTCCTTGAGAGCTGCTTGGAAGCCTGATGGTGTGTGAAGTTAGTGAGCCAAATGGAGTTGTTCTGCCACAAGAACCACTCGGCTGATCCTTCTTCAATATGCCCTTCACCAACATGCAGTGTTTCCTTGATTGAATTAGCTCTCACACCAATATTTGCGTCTAGATCCTTTGCATTGAGGGCTATCTGAAAACGGCTGTGGCGCTGAAGTTGCCTGTGAATGTGGAGTTGGTGGCATGTGAAACCCGCATGTGGAGCATTCGTTTGTGTGGGATGCTCTACTAGATTCATTCCTAGATAATGCACTCAAAGGGCACTAAGCATAGAGTGTGAAAACTGAGTTTCCTTGAGAGCTGCTTGGAAGTCTAATGGTGTGTGAAGTTAGTGAGCCAAATGGAGTTGTTCTCCCACAAGAACCACTCGGCTAATCCTTCTTCAATATGCCCTTCACCAACATGCAGTGTTTCCTTGATTGAATTAGGTCTCACACCAATATTTGCGTCTAGAGCCTTTGAATTGAGGGCTATCTGAAAACAGCTGTGGTGCTGAAGTTGCCTGTGAATGTGGAGTTGGTGGCATGTGAAACCCGCATGTGGAGCATTCGTTTGTGTGGGATGCTCACCAAGCTTCATTTCAGTCCTAGGCACTCAAAGGGCACTAAGCATAGAGTGTGAAAACTGAGTTTCCTTGAGAGCTGCTTGGAAGCCTGATGGTGCGTGAAGTTAGTGAGCCAAATGGAGTTGTTCTCCCACAAGAACCACTTCGCTGATCCTTCTTCAATATGCCCTTCACCAACATGCAGTGTTTCCTTGATTGAATTAGCTCTCACACCAATATTTGCGTCTAGATCCTTTGCATTGAGGGCTATCTGAAAACGGCTGTGGCGCTGAAGTTGCCTGTGAATGTGGAGTTGGTGGCATGTGAAACCAGCATGTGGAGCATTCGTTTGTGTGGGATGCTCTACCAGGTTCATTCCTAGATAATGCACTCAAAGGGCACTAAGCATAGAGTGTGAAAATTGAGTTTCCTTGAGAGCTGCTTGGAAGCCTGATGGTGTGTGAAGTTAGTGAGCCAAATGGAGTTGTTCTCCCACAAGAACCACTCGGCTGATCCTTCTTCAATATGCCCTTCACCAACATGCAGTGTTTCCTTGATTGAATTAGCTCTCACACCAATATTTGCGTCTAGAGCCTTTGCATTGAAGGATATCTGAAAACGGCTGCGGCGCTGAAGTTGCCTGTGAATGTGGAGTTGGTGGCATGTGAAACCCGCATGTGGAGCATTCGTTTGTGTGGGATGCTCACCAAGCTTCATTTCATTCCTAGGCACTCAAAAGGCACTAAGCATAGAGTGTGAAAACTGAGTTTCCTTGAGAGCTGCTTGGAAGCCTAATGGTGTGTGAAGTTAGTGAGCCAAATGGAGTTGTTCTCCCACAAGAACCACTTGGCTGATCCTTCTTCAATATGCCCTTCAGCAACATGCAGTGTTTCCTTGATTGAATTAGCTCTCACACCAATATTTGCGTCTAGAGCCTTTGCATTGAGGGCTATCTGAAAACGGCTGTGGCGCTGAAGTTGCCTGTGAATGTGGAGTTGGTGGCATGTGAAACCCGCATGTGGAGCATTCGTTTGTGTGGGATGCTCACCAAACTTCATTTCAGTCCTAGGCACTCAAAGGGCACTAAGCATAGAGTGTGAAAACTAAGTTTCCTAAGAGAGCTGCTTGGAAGCCTGATGGTTTGTGAAGTTAGTGAGCCAAATGGAGTTGTTCTCCCACAAGAACCACTCGGCTGATCCTTCTTCAATATGCCCTTCACCAACATGCAGTGTTTCCTTGATTGAATTAGCCCTCTCACCAATATTTGCGTCTAGAGCCTTTGCATTGAGGGCTATCTGAAAACGGCTGTGGCGCTGAAGTTGCCTGAGAATGTGGAGTTGGTGGCATGTGAAACCCGCATGTGGAGCATTCGTTTGTGTGGGATGCTCTACCAGGTTCATTCCTAGATAAGGCACTCAAAGGGCACTAAGCATAGAGTGTGAAAACTGAGTTTCCTTGATAGCTACTTGGAAGCCTGATGGTGTGTGAAGTTAGTGAGCCAAATGGAGTTGTTCTCCCACAAGAACCACTCGGCTGATCCTTCTTCAATATGCCCTTCACCAACATGCAGTGTTTCCTTGATTGTATTAGCTCTCACACCAATATTTGCGTCTAGAGCCTTTGCATTGAGGGCTATCTGAAAACGGCTGTGGCGCAGAAGTTGCCTGAGAATGTGGAGTTGGTGGCATGTGAAACCCGCATGTGGAGCATTCGTTTGTGTGGGATGCTCACCAAGCTTCATTTCAGTCCTAGGCACTCAAAGGGCACTAAGCATAGAGTGTGAAAACTGAGTTTCCTTGAGAGCTGCTTGGAAGTCTGATGGTGTGTGAAGTTAGTGAGCCAAATGGAGTTGTTCTCCCACAAGAACCACTCGGCTGATCCTTCTTCACTGTGCCCTTCAGCCACATGCAGTGTTTCCTTGATTGAATTAGCTCTCATACCAATATTTGCGTCTAGAGCCTTTGCATTGAGGGCTATCTGAAAACGGCTGTGGCGCTGAAGTTGCATGTGAATGTGGAGTTGGTGGCATGTGAAACCCGCATGTGGAGCATTCGTTTGTGTGGGATGCTGTACTAGATTCATTCCTAGATAATGCACTCAAAGGGCACTAAGCATAGAGTGTGAAAACTGAGTTTCCTTGAGAGCTGCTTGGAAGCCCGATGGTGTGTGAAGTTAGTGAGCCAAATGGAGTTGTTCTCCCACAAGAACCACTCGGCTGATCCTTCTTCAATATGCCCTTCACCAACATGCAGTGTTTCCTTGATTGAATTAGCTCTCACACCAATATTTGCGTCTAGAGCCTTTGCGTTGAGGGCTATCTGAAAACGGCTGTGGCGCAGAAGTTGCCTGTGAATGTGGAGTTGGTGGCATGTGAAACCCGCATGTGGAGCATTCGTTTGTGTGGGATGCTCACCAAGGTTTATTTCACTCCTAGGCACTCAAAGGGCACTAAGCATAGAGTGTGAAAACTGAGTTTCCTAAGAGAGCTGCTTGGAAGCCTGATGGTGTGTGAAGTTAGTGAGCCAAATGGAGTTGTTCTCCCACAAGAACCACTCGGCTGATCCTTCTTCAATATGCGCTTCACCAACATGCAGTGTTTCCTTGATTGAATTAGCTCTCACACCAATATTTGCGTCTAGAGCCTTTGCATTGAGGGCTATCTGAAAACGGCTGTGGCGCTGAAGTTGCCTGTGAATGTGGAGTTGGTGGCATGTGAAACCCGCATGTGGAGCATTCGTTTGTGTGGGATGCTCTACCAGCTTCATTCCTAGATAATGCACTCAAAGGGCACTAAGCATAGAGTGTGAAAACTGAGTTTCCTTGAGAGCTGCTTGGAAGCCTGATGGTGTGTGAAGTTAGTGAGCCAAATGGAGTTGTTTTCCCACAAGAACCACTCGGCTGATCCTTCTTCAATATGACCTTCACCAACATGCAGTGTTTCCTTGATTGAATTAGCTCTCACACCAATATTTGCGTCTAGAGCCTTTGAATTGAGGGCTATCTGAAAACGGCTGTGGTGCTGAAGTTGCCTGTGAATGTGGAGTTGGTGGCATGTGAAACCCGCATGTGGAGCATTCGTTTGTGTGGGATGCTCACCAAGCTTCATTTCAGTCCTAGGCACTCAAAGGGCACTAAGCATAGAGTGTGAAAACTGAGTTTCCTTGAGAGCTGCTTGGAAGCCTGATGGTGCGTGAAGTTAGTGAGCCAAATGGAGTTGTTCTCCCACAAGAACCACTTCGCTGATCCTTCTTCAATATGCCCTTCACCAACATGCAGTGTTTCCTTGATTGAATTAGCTCTCACACCAATATTTGCGTCTAGAGCCTTTGCATTGAGGGCTATCTGAAAACGGCTGTGGCGCTGAAGTTGCCTGTGAATGTGGAGTTGGTGGCATGTGAAACCAGCATGTGGAGCATTCGTTTGTGTGGGATGCTCTACCAGGTTCATTCCTAGATAATGCACTCAAAGGGCACTAAGCATAGAGTGTGAAAATTGAGTTTCCTTGAGAGCTGCTTGGAAGCCTGATGGTGTGTGAAGTTAGTGAGCCAAATGGAGTTGTTCTGCCACAAGAACCACTCGGCTGATCCTTCTTCAATATGCCCTTCACCAACATGCAGTGTTTCCTTGATTGAATTAGCTCTCACACCAATATTTGCGTCTAGATCCTTTGCATTGAGGGCTATCTGAAAACGGCTGTGGCGCTGAAGTTGCCTGTGAATGTGGAGTTGGTGGCATGTGAAACCCGCATGTGGAGCATTCGTTTGTGTGGGATGCTCACCAAGCTTCATTTCAGTCCTAGGCACTCAAAGGGCACTAAGCATAGAGTGTGAAAACTGAGTTTCCTTGAGAGCTGCTTGGAAGCCTGATGGTGTGTGAAGTTAGTGAGCCAAATGGAGTTGTTCTCCCACAAGAACCACTCGGCTGATCCTTCTTCAATATGCCCTTCACCAACATGCAGTGTTTCCTTGATTGAATTAGCTCTCACACCAATATTTGTGTCTAGAGCCTTTGCATTGAGGCTATCTCAAAATGGCTGTGGCGCTGAAGTTGCCTGTGAATGTGGAGTTGGTGGCATGTGAAACCCGCATGTGGAGCATTCGTTCGTGTGGGATGCTCACCAAGCTTCATTTCAGTCCTAGTCACTCAAAGGGCACTAAGCATAGAGTGTGAAAACTGAGTTTCCTTGAGAGCTGCTTGGAAGCCTGATGGTGTGTGAAGTTAGTGAGCCAAATGGAGTTGTTCTCCCACAAGAACCACTCGGCTGATCCTTCTTCAATATGCCCTTCACCAACATGCAGTGTTTCCTTGATTGAATTAGCTCTCACACCAATATTTGCGTCTAGAGCCTTTGCATTGAAGGATATCTGAAAACGGCTGCGGCGCTGAAGTTGCATGTGAATGTGGAGTTGGTGGCATGTGAAACCCGCATGTGGAGCATTCGTTTGTGTGGGATGCTCACCAAGCTTCATTTCAGTCCTAGGCACTCAAAAGGCACTAAGCATAGAGTGTGAAAACTGAGTTTCCTTGAGAGCTGCTTGGAAGCCTAATGGTGTGTGAAGTTAGTGAGCCAAATGGAGTTGTTCTCCCACAAGAACCACTTGGCTGATCCTTCTTCAATATGCCCTTCAGCAACATGCAGTGTTTCCTTGATTGAATTAGCTCTCACACCAATATTTGCGTCTAGAGCCTTTGCATTGAGGGCTATCTGAAAACGGCTGTGGCGCTGAAGTTGCCTGTGAATGTGGAGTTGGTGGCATGTGAAACCCGCATGTGGAGCATTCGTTTGTGTGGGATGCTCTACCAGGTTCATTCCTAGATAAGGCACTCAAAGGGCACTAAGCATAGAGTGTGAAAACTGAGTTTCCTTGAGAGTTGCTTGGAAGCCTGATGGTGTGTGAAGTTAGTGAGCCAAATGGAGTTGTTCTCCACAAGAACCACTCGGCTGATCCTTCTTCAATATGCCCTTCACCAACATGCAGTGTTTCCTTGATTGAATTAGCTCTCACACCAATATTTGCGTCTAGAGCCTTTGCATTGAGGGCTATCTGAAAACGGCTGTGGCGCTGAAGTTGCCTGTGAATGTGGAGTTGGTGGCATGTGAAACCCGCATGTGGAGCATTCGTTTGTGTGGGATGCTCACCAAGCTTCATTTCACTCCTAGTCCTTCAAAGGGCACTAAGCATAGAGTGTGAAAACTGAGTTTCCTTGAGAGCTGCTTGGAAGTCTGATGGTGTGTGAAGTTAGTGAGCCAAATGGAGTTGTTCTCCCACAAGAACCACTCGGCTGATCCTTCTTCAATATGCCCTTCAGCAACATGCAGTGTTTCCTTGATTGAATTAGCTCTCACACCAATATTTGCGTCTAGAGCCTTTGCATTGAGGGCTATGTGAAAACGGCTGTGGCGCTGAAGTTGCCTGTGAATGTGGAGTTGGTGGCATGTGAAACCCGCATGTGGAGCATTCGTTTGTGTGGGATGCTCTACTAGATTCATTCCTAGATAATGCACTCAAAGGGCACTAAGCATAGAGTGTGAAAACTGAGTTTCCTTGATAGCTGCTTGTAAGCCTGATGGTGTGTGAAGTTAGTGAGCCAAATGGAGTTGTTCTCCCACAAGAACCACTCGGCTGATCCTTCTTCAATATGCCCTTCACCAACATGCAGTGTTTCCTTGATTGTATTAGCTCTCACACCAATATTTGCGTCTAGAGCCTTTGCATTGAGGGCTATCTGAAAACGGCTGTGGCGCAGAAGTTGCCTGAGAATGTGGAGTTGGTGGCATGTGAAACCCGCATGTGGAGCATTCGTTTGTGTGGGATGCTCACCAAGCTTCATTTCAGTCCTAGGCACTCAAGGGCACTAAGCATAGAGTGTGAAAACTGAGTTCCTTGAGAGCTGCTTGGAAGTCTGATGGTGTGTGAAGTTAGTGAGCCAAATGGAGTTGTTCTCCCACAAGAACCACTCGGCTGATCCTTCTTCACTGTGCCCTTCAGCCACATGCAGTGTTTCCTTGATTGAATTAGCTCTCATACCAATATTTGCGTCTAGAGCCTTTGCATTGAGGGCTATCTGAAAACGGCTGTGGCGCTGAAGTTGCCTGAGAATGTGGAGTTGGTGGCATGTGAAACCCGCATGTGGAGCATTCGTTTGTGTGGGATGCTCTACTAGATTCATTCCTAGATAATGCACTCAAAGGGCACTAAGCATAGAGTGTGAAAACTGAGTTTCCTTGAGAGCTGCTTGGAAGCCCGATGGTGTGTGAAGTTAGTGAGCCAAATGGAGTTGTTCTCCCACAAGAACCACTCGGCTGATCCTTCTTCAATATGCCCTTCACCAACATGCAGTGTTTCCTTGATTGAATTAGCTCTCACGACCAATATTTGCGTCTAGAGCCTTTGCATTGAGGCTATCTGAAAACGGCTGTGGCGCAGAAGTTGCCTGAGAATGTGGAGTTGGTGGCATGTGAAACCCGCATGTGGAGCATTCGTTTGTGTGGGATGCTCACCAAGGTTTATTTCACTCCTAGGCACTCAAAGGGCACTAAGCATAGAGTGTGAAAACTGAGTTTCCTAAGAGAGCTGCTTGGAAGCCTGATGTGTGTGAAGTTAGTGAGCCAAATGGAGTTGTTCTCCCACAAGAACCACTCGGCTGATCCTTCTTCAATATGCCCTTCACCAACATGCAGTGTTTCCTTGATTGAATTAGCTCTCACACCAATATTTGCGTCTAGAGCCTTTGCATTGAGGGCTATCTGAAAACGGCTGTGGCGCTGAAGTTGCCTGAGAATGTGGAGTTGGTGGCATGTGAAACCCGCATGTGGAGCATTCGTTTGTGTGGGATGCTCTACCAGCTTCATTCCTAGATAATGCACTCAAAGGGCACTAAGCATAGAGTGTGAAAACTGAGTTTCCTTGAGAGCTGCTTGGAAGCCTGATGGTGTGTGAAGTTAGTGAGCCAAATGGAGTTGTTTTCCCACAAGAACCACTCGGCTGATCCTTCTTCAATATGACCTTCACCAACATGCAGTGTTTCCTTGATTGAATTAGGTCTCACACCAATATTTGCGTCTAGAGCCTTTGCGTTGAGGGCTATCTGAAAACGGCTGTGGCGCTGAAGTTGCCTGTGAATGTGGAGTTGGTGGCATGTGAAACCCGCATGTGGAGCATTCGTTTGTGTGGGATGCTCTACTAGATTGATTCTAGATAATGCACTCAAAGGGCACTAAGCATAGAGTGTGAAAACTGAGTTTCCTTGAGAGCTGCTTGGAAGCCTGATGGTGTGTGAAGTTAGTGAGCCAAATGGAGTTGTTCTGCCACAAGAACCACTCGGCTGATCCTTCTTCAATATGCCCTTCACCAACATGCAGTGTTTCCTTGATTGAGTTAGCTCTCACACCAATATTTGCGTCTAGAGCCTTTGCATTGAGGGCTATCTGAAAATGGCTGTGGCGCAGAGTTGCCTGAGAATGTGGAGTTGGTGGCATGTGAAACCCGCATGTGAGCATTCGTTTGTGTGGGATGCTCACCAAGCTTCATTTCAGTCCTAGGCACTCAAAGGGCACTAAGCATAGAGTGTGAAAACTGAGTTTCCTTGAGAGCTGCTTGGAAGTCTGATGGTGTGTGAAGTTAGTGAGCCAAATGGAGTTGTTCTCCCACAAGAACCACTCGGCTGATCCTTCTTCACTGTGCCCTTCAGCCACATGCAGTGTTTCCTTGATTGAATTAGCTCTCATACCAATATTTGCGTCTAGAGCCTTTGCATTGAGGGCTATCTGAAAACGGCTGTGGCGCTGAAGTTGCATGTGAATGTGGAGTTGGTGGCATGTGAAACCCGCATGTGGAGCATTCGTTTGTGTGGGATGCTCTACTAGATTCATTCCTAGATAATGCACTCAAAGGGCACTAAGCATAGAGTGTGAAAACTGAGTTCCTAAGAGAGCTGCTTGGAAGCCTGATGGTGTGTGAAGTTAGTGAGCCAAATGGAGTTGTTCTCCCACAAGAACCACTCGGCTGATCCTTCTTCAATATGCCCTTCACCAACATGCAGTGTTTCCTTGATTGAATTAGCTCTCACACCAATATTTGCGTCTAGAGCCTTTGCATTGAGGGCTATCTGAAAACGGCTGTGGCGCTGAAGTTGCCTGAGAATGTGGAGTTGGTGGCATGTGAAACCCGCATGTGGAGCATTCGTTTGTGTGGGATGCTCTACCAGCTTCATTCCTAGATAATGCACTCAAAGGGCACTAAGCATAGAGTGTGAAAACTGAGTTTCCTTGAGAGCTGCTTGGAAGCCTGATGGTGTGTGAAGTTAGTGAGCCAAATGGAGTTGTTTTCCCACAAGAACCACTCGGCTGATCCTTCTTCAATATGACCTTCACCAACATGCAGTGTTTCCTTGATTGAATTAGGTCTCACACCAATATTTGCGTCTAGAGCCTTTGCGTTGAGGGCTATCTGAAAACGGCTGTGGCGCTGAAGTTGCCTGTGAATGTGGAGTTGGTGCATGTGAAACCCGCATGTGGAGCATTCGTTTGTGTGGGATGCTCTACTAGATTCATTCCTAGATAATGCACTCAAAGGGCACTAAGCATAGAGTGTGAAAACTGAGTTTCCTGAGAGCTGCTTGGAAGCCTGATGGTGTGTGAAGTTAGTGAGCCAAATGGAGTTGTTCTGCCACAAGAACCACTCGGCTGATCCTTCTTCAATATGCCCTTCACCAACATGCAGTGTTTCCTTGATTGAGTTAGCTCTCACACCAATATTTGCGTCTAGAGCCTTTGCATTGAGGGCTATCTGAAAATGGCTGTGGCGCAGAAGTTGCCTGAGAATGTGGAGTTGGTGGCATGTGAAACCCGCATGTGGAGCATTCGTTTGTGTGGGATGCTCACCAAGCTTCATTTCAGTCCTAGGCACTCAAAGGGCACTAAGCATAGAGTGTGAAAACTGAGTTTCCTTGAGAGCTGCTTGGAAGTCTGATGGTGTGTGAAGTTAGTGAGCCAAATGGAGTTGTTCTCCCACAAGAACCACTCGGCTGATCCTTCTTCACTGTGCCCTTCAGCCACATGCAGTGTTTCTTGATTGAATTAGCTCTCATACCAATATTTGCGTCTAGAGCCTTTGCATTGAGGGCTATCTGAAAACGGCTGTGGCGCTGAAGTGCATGTGAATGTGGAGTTGGTGGCATGTGAAACCCGCATGTGGAGCATTCGTTTGTGTGGGATGCTCTACTAGATTCATTCCTAGATAATGCACTCAAAGGGCACTAAGCATAGAGTGTGAAAACTGAGTTTCCTAAGAGAGCTGCTTGGAAGCCTGATGGTGTGTGAAGTTAGTGAGCCAAATGGAGTTGTTCTCCACAAGAACCACTCGGCTGATCCTTCTTCAATATGCCCTTCACCAACATGCAGTGTTTCCTTGATTGAATTAGCTCTCACACCAATATTTGCGTCTAGAGCCTTTGCATTGAGGGCTATCTGAAAACGGCTGTGGCGCTGAAGTTGCCTGAGAATGTGGAGTTGGTGGCATGTGAACCCGCATGTGGAGCATTCGTTTGTGTGGGATGCTCTACCAGCTTCATTCCTAGATAATGCACTCAAAGGGCACTAAGCATAGAGTGTGAAAACTGAGTTTCCTTGAGAGCTGCTTGGAAGCCTGATGGTGTGTGAAGTTAGTGAGCCAAATGAGTTGTTTTCCCACAAGAACCACTCGGCTGATCCTTCTTCAATATGACCTTCACCAACATGCAGTGTTTCCTTGATTGAATTAGCTCTCACACCAATATTTGCGTCTAGAGCCTTTGCGTTGAGGGCTATCTGAAAACGGCTGTGGCGCTGAAGTTGCCTGTGAATGTGGAGTGGTGGCATGTGAAACCCACATGTGGAGCATTCGTTTGTGTGGGATGCTCTACTAGATTCATTCCTAGATAATGCACTCAAAGGGCACTAAGCATAGAGTGTGAAACTGAGTTTCCTTGAGAGCTGCTTGGAAGCCTGATGGTGTGTGAAGTTAGTGAGCCAAATGGAGTTGTTCTGCCACAAGAACCACTCGGCTGATCCTTCTCAATATGCCCTTCACCAACATGCAGTGTTTCCTTGATTGAGTTAGCTCTCACACCAATATTTGCGTCTAGAGCCTTTGCATTGAGGGCTATCTGAAAACGGCTGTGGCGCTGAAGTTGCCTGTGAATGTGGAGTTGGTGGCATGTGAAACCCGCATGTGGAGCATTCGTTTGTGTGGGATGCTCACCAAGCTTCAGTTCAGTCCTAGGCACTCAAAGGGCACTAAGCATAGAGTGTGAAAACTGAGTTTCCTTGAGAGCTGCTTGGAAGCCTGATGGTGTGTGAAGTTAGTGAGCCAAATGGAGTTGTTCTCCCACAAGAACCACTCGGCTGATCCTTCTTCAATATGCCCTTCACCAACATGCAGTGTTTCCTTGATTGAGTTAGCTCTCACACCAATATTTGCGTCTAGAGCCTTTGCATTGAGGGCTATCTGAAAACGGCTGTGGCGCTGAAGTTGCCTGTGAATGTGGAGTTGGTGGCATGTGAAACCCGCATGTGGAGCATTCGTTTGTGTGGGATGCTCACCAAGCTTCATTTCAGTCCTAGGCACACAAAGGGCACTAAGCATAGAGTGTGAAAACTGAGTTTCCTTGAGAGCTGCTTGGAAGCCTGATGGTGTGTGAAGTTAGTGAGCCAAATGGAGTTGTTCTCCCACAAGAACCACTCGGCTGATCCTTCTTCAATATGCCCTTCAGCAACATGCAGTGTTTCCTTGATTGAATTAGCTCTCACACCAATATTTGTGTCTAGAGCCTTTGCATTGAGGGCTATCTGAAAACGGCTGTGGCGCTGAAGTTGCCTGTGAATGTGGAGTTGGTGGCATGTGAAACCCGCATATGGAGCATTCGTTTGTGTGGGATGCTCACCAAGCTTCATTTCAGTCCTAGGCACTCAAAGGGCACTAAGCATAGAGTGTGAAAACTGAGTTTCCTTGAGAGCTGCTTGGAAGCCTGATGGTGTGTGAAGTTAGTGAGCCAAATGGAGTTGTTTTCCCACAAGAACCACTCGGCTGATCCTTCTTCAATATGCCCTTCACCAACATGCAGTGTTTCCTTGATTGAATTAGCTCTCACACCAATATTTGCGTCTAGAGCCTTTGCATTGAGGGCTATCTGAAAACGGCTGTGGCGCTGAAGTTGCCTGTGAATGTGGAGTTGGTGGCATGTGAAACCTGCATGTGGAGCATTCGTTTGTGTGGCATGCTCTACCAGGTTCATATTCCTAGATAATGCACTCAAAGGGCACTAAGCATAGAGTGTGAAAACTGAGTTTCCTTGAGAGCTGCTTGGAAGCCTGATGGTGTGTGAAGTTAGTGAGCCAAATGGAGTTGTTCTCCTACAAGAACCACTCGGCTGATCCTTCTTCAATATGCCCTTCAGCAACATGCAGTGTTTCCTTGATTGAATTAGCTCTCACACCAATATTTGCGTCTAGAGCCTTTGCATTGAGGGCTATCTGAAAACGGCTGTGGCGCTGAAGTTGCCTGTGAATGTGGAGTTGGTGGCATGTGAAACCCGCATGTGGAGCATTCGTTTGTGTGGGATGCTCACCAAGATTCATTTCAGTCCTAGGCACTCAAAGGGCACTAAGCATAGAGTGTGAAAACTGAGTTTCCTTGAGAGCTGCTTGGAAGCCTGATGGTGTGTGAAGTTAGTGAGCCAAATGGAGTTGTTCTCCTACAAGAACCACTCGGCTGATCCTTCTTCAATATGCCCTTCACCAACATGCAGTGTTTCCTTGATTGAATTATCTCTCACACCAATATTTGCGTCTAGAGCCTTTGCATTGAGGGCTATCTGAAAACGGCTGTGGCGCTGAAGTTGCCTGAGAATGTGGAGTTGGTGGCATGTGAAACCCGCATGTGGAGCATTCGTTTGTGTGGATGCTCTACCAGCTTCATTCCTAGATAATGCACTCAAAGGGCACTAAGCATAGAGTGTGAAAACTGAGTTTCCTTGAGAGCTGCTTGGAAGCCTGATGGTGTGTGAAGTTAGTGAGCCAAATGGAGTTGTTTTCCCACAAGAACCACTCGGCTGATCCTTCTTCAATATGACCTTCACCAACATGCAGTGTTTCCTTGATTGAATTAGCTCTCACACCAATATTTGCGTCTAGAGCCTTTGCATTGAGGGCTATGTGAAAACGGCTGTGGCGCTGAAGTTGCCTGTGAATGTGGAGTTGGTGGCATGTGAAACCCGCATGTGGAGCATTCGTTTGTGTGGGATGCTCTACTAGATTCATTCCTAGATAATGCACTCAAAGGGCACTAAGCATAGAGTGTGAAAACTGAGTTTCCTTGAGAGCTGCTTGGAAGCCTGATGGTGTGTGAAGTTAGTGAGCCAAATGGAGTTGTTCTGCCACAAGAACCACTCGGCTGATCCTTCTTCAATATGCCCTTCACCAACATGCAGTGTTTCCTTGATTGAGTTAGCTCTCACACCAATATTTGCGTCTAGAGCCTTTGCATTGAGGGCTATCTGAAAACGGCTGTGGCGCTGAAGTTGCCTGTGAATGTGGAGTTGGTGGCATGTGAAACCCGCATGTGGAGCATTCGTTTGTGTGGGATGCTCACCAAGCTTCAGTTCAGTCCTAGGCACTCAAAGGGCACTAAGCATAGAGTGTGAAAACTGAGTTTCCTTGAGAGCTGCTTGGAAGCCTGATGGTGTGTGAAGTTAGTGAGCCAAATGGAGTTGTTCTCCCACAAGAACCACTCGGCTGATCCTTCTTCAATATGCCCTTCACCAACATGCAGTGTTTCCTTGATTGAGTTAGCTCTCACACCAATATTTGCGTCTAGAGCCTTTGCATTGAGGGCTATCTGAAAACGGCCTTGGCGCTGAAGTTGCCTGTGAATGTGGAGTTGGTGGCATGTGAAACCCGCATGTGGAGCATTCGTTTGTGTGGGATGCTCACCAAGCTTCATTTCAGTCCTAGGCACAGAAAGGGCACTAAGCATAGAGTGTGAAAACTGAGTTTCCTTGAGAGCTGCTTGGAAGCCTGATGGTGTGTGAAGTTAGTGAGCCAAATGGAGTTGTTCTCCCACAAGAACCACTCGGCTGATCCTTCTTCAATATGCCCTTCACCAACATGCAGTGTTTCCTTGATTGAATTAGCTCTCACACCAATATTTGCGTCTAGAGCCTTTGCATTGAGGGCTATCTGAAAACGGCTGTGGCGCTGAAGTTGCCTGTGAATGTGGAGTTGGTGGCATGTGAAACCCGCATGTGGAGCATTCGTTTGTGTGGGATGCTCACCAAGCTTCATTTCAGTCCTAGGCACTCAAAGGGCACTAAGCATAGAGTGTGAAAACTGAGTTTCCTTGAGAGCTGCTTGGAAGCCTGATGGTGTGTGAAGTTAGTGAGCCAAATGGAGTTGTTCTCCCACAAGAACCACTCGGCTGATCCTTCTTCAATATGCCCTTCACCAACATGCAGTGTTTCCTTGATTGAATTAGCTCTCACACCAATATTTGCGTCTAGAGCCTTTGCATTGAGGGCTATCTGAAAACGGCTGTGGAGCTGAACTTGCCTGTGAATGTGGAGTTGGTGGCATGTGAAACCTGCATGTGGAGCATTCGTTTGTGTGGCATGCTCTACCAGGTTCATTCCTAGATAATGCACTCAAAGGGCACTAAGCATAGAGTGTGAAAACTGAGTTTCCTTGAGAGCTGCTTGGAAGCCTGATGGTGTGTGAAGTTAGTGAGCCAAATGGAGTTGTTCTCCCACAAGAACCACTCGGCTGATCCTTCTTCAATATGCCCTTCAGCAACATGCAGTGTTTCCTTGATTGAATTAGCTCTCACACCAATATTTGCGTCTAGAGCCTTTGCATTGAGGGCTATCTGAAAACGGCTGTGGCGCTGAAGTTGCCTGTGAATGTGGAGTTGGTGGCATGTGAAACCCGCATGTGGAGCATTCGTTTGTGTGGGATGCTCACCAAGCTTCATTTCAGTCCTAGGCACTCAAAGGGCACTAAGCATAGAGTGTGAAAACTGAGTTTCCTTGAGAGCTGCTTGGAAGCCTGATGGTGTGTGAAGTTAGTGAGCCAAATGGAGTTGTTTTCCCACAAGAACCACTCGGCTGATCCTTCTTCAATATGCCCTTCACCAACATGCAGTGTTTCCTTGATTGAATTAGCTCTCACACCAATATTTGCGTCTAGAGCCTTTGCATTGAGGGCTATCTGAAAACGGCTGTGGCGCTGAAGTTGCCTGTGAATGTGGAGTTGGTGGCATGTGAAACCTGCATGTGGAGCATTCGTTTGTGTGGCATGCTCTACCAGGTTCATTCCTAGATAATGCACTCAAAGGGCACTAAGCATAGAGTGTGAAAACTGAGTTTCCTTGAGAGCTGCTTGGAAGCCTGATGGTGTGTGAAGTTAGTGAGCCAAATGGAGTTGTTCTCCTACAAGAACCACTCGGCTGATCCTTCTTCAATATGCCCTTCACCAACATGCAGTGTTTCCTTGATTGAATTAGCTCTCACACCAATATTTGCGTCTAGAGCCTTTGCATTGAGGGCTATGTGAAAACGGCTGTGGCGCTGAAGTTGCCTGTGAATGTGGAGTTGGTGGCATGTGAAACCCGCATGTGGAGCATTCGTTTGTGTGGGATGCTCACCAAGATTCATTTCAGTCCTAGGCACTCAAAGGGCACTAAGCATAGAGTGTGAAAACTGAGTTTCCTTGATAGCTGCTTGGAAGCCTGATGGTGTGTGAAGTTAGTGAGCCAAATGGAGTTGTTCTCCTACAAGAACCACTCGGCTGATCCTTCTTCAATATGCCCTTCACCAACATGCAGTGTTTCCTTGATTGAATTATCTCTCACACCAATATTTGCGTCTAGAGCCTTTGCATTGAGGGCTATCTGAAAACGGCTGTGGCGCTGAAGTTGCCTGAGAATGTGGAGTTGGTGGCATGTGAAACCCGCATGTGGAGCATTCGTTTGTGTGGGATGCTCTACCAGCTTCATTCCTAGATAATGCACTCAAAGGGCACTAAGCATAGAGTGTGAAAACTGAGTTTCCTTGAGAGCTGCTTGGAAGCCTGATGGTGTGTGAAGTTAGTGAGCCAAATGGAGTTGTTTTCCCACAAGAACCACTCGGCTGATCCTTCTTCAATATGACCTTCACCAACATGCAGTGTTTCCTTGATTGAATTAGCTCTCACACCAATATTTGCGTCTAGAGCCTTTGCATTGAGGGCTATGTGAAAACGGCTGTGGCGCTGAAGTTGCCTGTGAATGTGGAGTTGGTGGCATGTGAAACCCGCATGTGGAGCATTCGTTTGTGTGGGATGCTCTACTAGATTCATTCCTAGATAATGCACTCAAAGGGCACTAAGCATAGAGTGTGAAAACTGAGTTTCCTTGAGAGCTGCTTGGAAGCCTGATGGTGTGTGAAGTTAGTGAGCCAAATGGAGTTGTTCTGCCACAAGAACCACTCGGCTGATCCTTCTTCAATATGCCCTTCACCAACATGCAGTGTTTCCTTGATTGAGTTAGCTCTCACACCAATATTTGCGTCTAGAGCCTTTGCATTGAGGGCTATCTGAAAACGGCTGTGGCGCTGAAGTTGCCTGTGAATGTGGAGTTGGTGGCATGTGAAACCCGCATGTGGAGCATTCGTTTGTGTGGGATGCTCACCAAGCTTCAGTTCAGTCCTAGGCACTCAAAGGGCACTAAGCATAGAGTGTGAAAACTGAGTTTCCTTGAGAGCTGCTTGGAAGCCTGATGGTGTGTGAAGTTAGTGAGCCAAATGGAGTTGTTCTCCCACAAGAACCACTCGGCTGATCCTTCTTCAATATGCCCTTCACCAACATGCAGTGTTTCCTTGATTGAGTTAGCTCTCACACCAATATTTGCGTCTAGAGCCTTTGCATTGAGGGCTATCTGAAAACACCTGTGGCGCTGAAGTTGCCTGTGAATGTGGAGTTGGTGGCATGTGAAACCCGCATGTGGAGCATTCGTTTGTGTGGGATGCTCACCAAGCTTCATTTCAGTCCTAGGCACAGAAAGGGCACTAAGCATAGAGTGTGAAAACTGAGTTTCCTTGAGAGCTGCTTGGAAGCCTGATGGTGTGTGAAGTTAGTGAGCCAAATGGAGTTGTTCTCCCACAAGAACCACTCGGCTGATCCTTCTTCAATATGCCCTTCACCAACATGCAGTGTTTCCTTGATTGAATTAGCTCTCACACCAATATTTGCGTCTAGAGCCTTTGCATTGAGGGCTATCTGAAAACGGCTGTGGCGCTGAAGTTGCCTGTGAATGTGGAGTTGGTGGCATGTGAAACCCGCATGTGGAGCATTCGTTTGTGTGGGATGCTCACCAAGCTTCATTTCAGTCCTAGGCACTCAAAGGGCACTAAGCATAGAGTGTGAAAACTGAGTTTCCTTGAGAGCTGCTTGGAAGCCTGATGGTGTGTGAAGTTAGTGAGCCAAATGGAGTTGTTTTCCCACAAGAACCACTCGGCTGATCCTTCTTCAATATGCCCTTCACCAACATGCAGTGTTTCCTTGATTGAATTAGCTCTCACACCAATATTTGCGTCTAGAGCCTTTGCATTGAGGGCTATCTGAAAACGGCTGTGGAGCTGAAGTTGCCTGTGAATGTGGAGTTGGTGGCATGTGAAACCTGCATGTGGAGCATTCGTTTGTGTGGCATGCTCTACCAGGTTCATTCCTAGATAATGCACTCAAAGGGCACTAAGCATAGAGTGTGAAAACTGAGTTTCCTTGAGAGCTGCTTGGAAGCCTGATGGTGTGTGAAGTTAGTGAGCCAAATGGAGTTGTTCTCCTACAAGAACCACTCGGCTGATCCTTCTTCAATATGCCCTTCAGCAACATGCAGTGTTTCCTTGATTGAATTAGCTCTCACACCAATATTTGCGTCTAGAGCCTTTGCATTGAGGGCTATGTGAAAACGGCTGTGGCGCTGAAGTTGCCTGTGAATGTGGAGTTGGTGGCATGTGAAACCCGCATGTGGAGCATTCGTTTGTGTGGGATGCTCACCAAGATTCATTTCATTCCTAGATAATGACTCAAAGGGCACTAAGCATAGAGTGTGAAAACTGAGTTTCCTTGAGAGCTGCTTGGAAGCCTGATGGTGTGTGAAGTTAGTGAGCCAAATGGAGTTGTTCTCCTACAAGAACCACTCGGCTGATCCTTCTTCAATATGCCCTTCACCAACATGCAGTGTTTCCTTGATTGAATTAGCTCTCACACCAATATTTGCGTCTAGAGCCTTTGCATTGAGGGCTATCTGAAAACGGCTGTGGCGCTGAAGTTGCCTGTGAATGTGGAGTTGGTGGCATGTGAAACCCGCATGTGGAGCATTCGTTTGTGTGGGATGCTCACCAAACTTCATTTCAGTCCTAGGCACTCAAAGGGCACTAAGCATAGAGTGTGAAAACTGAGTTTCCTTGAGAGCTGCTTGGAAGTCTGATGGTGTGTGAAGTTAGTGAGCCAAATGGAGTTGTTCTCCCACAAGAACCACTCGGCTGATCCTTCTTCAATATGCCCTTCACCAACATGCAGTGTTTCCTTGATTGAATTAGCTCTCATACCAATATTTGTGTCTAGAGCCTTTGCATTGAGGGCTATCTGAAAACAGCTGTGGCGCTGAAGTTGCCTGTGAATGTGGAGTTGGTGGCATGTGAAACCAGCATGTGGAGCATTCATTTGTGTGGGATGCTCTACTAGATTCATTCCTAGATAATGCACTCAAAGGGCACTAAGCATAGAGTGTGAAAACTGAGTTTCCTTGAGAGCTGCTTGGAAGCCCGATGGTGTGTGAAGTTAGTGAGCCAAATGGAGTTGTTCTCCCACAAGAACCACTCGGCTGATCCTTCTTCAATATGCCCTTCACCAACATGCAGTGTTTCCTTGATTGAATTAGCTCTCACACCAATATTTGCGTCTAGAGCCTTTGCATTGAGGGCTATCTGAAAACGGCTGTGGCGCTGAAGTTGCCTGTGAATGTGGAGTTGGTGGCATGTGAAACCCGCATGTGGAGCATTCGTTTGTGTGGGATGCTCACCAAGCTTCATTTCAGTCCTAGGCACTCAAAAGGCACTAAGCATAGAGTGTGAAAACTGAGTTTCCTTGAGAGCTGCTTGGAAGCCTGATGGTGTGTGAAGTTAGTGAGCCAAATGGAGTTGTTCTCCCACAAGAACCACTCGGCTGATCCTTCTTCAATATGCCCTTCACCAACATGCAGTGTTTCCTTGATTGAATTAGCTCTCACACCAATATTTGCGTCTAGAGCCTTTGCATTGAGGGCTATCTGAAAACGGCTGTGGAGCTGAAGTTGCCTGAGAATGTGGAGTTGGTGGCATGTGAAACCCGCATGTGGAGCATTCGTTTGTGTGGGAATGCTCTACCAGGTTCATTCCTAGATAATGCACTCAAAGGGCACTAAGCATAGAGTGTGAAAACTGAGTTTCCTTGAGAGCTGCTTGGAAGCCTGATGGTGCGTAAAGTTAGTGAGCCAAATGGAGTTGTTCTCCTACAAGAACCACTCGGCTGATCCTTCTTCAATATGCCCTTCACCAACATGCAGTGTTTCCTTGATTGAATTAGCTCTCACAACCAATATTTGCGTCTAGAGCCTTTGCATTGAGGGCTATCTGAAAACGGCTGTGGCGCTGAAGTTGCCTGTGAATGTGGAGTTGGTGGCATGTGAAACCCGCATGTGGAGCATTCGTTTGTGTGGGATGCTCACCAAGGTTTATTTCAGTCCTAGGCACTCAAAGGGCACTAAGTATAGAGTGTGAAAACTGAGTTTCTTTGAGAGCTGCTTGGAAGCCTGATGGTGTGTGAAGTTAGTGAGCCAAATGGAGTTGTTCTCCCACAAGAACCACTCGGCTGATCCTTCTTCAATATGCCCTTCAGCAACATGCAGTGTTTCCTTGATTGAATTAGCTCTCACACCAATATTTGCGTCTAGAGCCTTTGCATTGAGGGCTATCTGAAAACAGCTGTGCAGCTGAAGTTGCCTGAGAATGTGGAGTTGGTGGCATGTGAAACCCGCATGTGGAGCATTCGTTTGTGTGGGATGCTCTACCAGGTTCATTCCTAGATAATGCACTCAAAGGGCACTAAGCATAGAGTGTGAAAACTGAGTTTCCTTGAGACCTGCTTGGAAGCCTGATGGTGTGTGAAGTTAGTGAGCCAAATGGAGTTGTTCTCCCACAAGAACCACTCGGCTGATCCTTCTTCAATATGCCCTTCACCAACATGCAGTGTTTCCTTGATTGAATTAGCTCTCACACCAATATTTGCGTCTAGAGCCTTTGCATTGAGGGCTATGTGAAAACGGCTGTGGCGCTGAAGTTGCCTGTGAATGTGGAGTTGGTGGCATGTGAAACCCGCATGTGGAGCATTCGTTTGTGTGGATGCTCACCAAGCTTCATTTTTCAGTCCTAGGCACTCAAAGGGCACTAAGCATAGAGTGTGAAAACTGAGTTTCCTTGAGAGCTGCTTGGAAGCCTGATGGTGTGTGAAGTTAGTGAGCCAAATGGAGTTGTTCTCCTACAAGAACCACTCGGCTGATCCTTCTTCAATATGCCCTTCACCAACATGCAGTGTTTCCTTGATTGAATTAGCTCTCATACCAATATTTGTGTCTAGAGCCTTTGCATTGAGGGCTATCTGAAAACAGCTGTGGCGCTGAAGTTGCCTGTGAATGTGGAGTTGGTGGCATGTGAAACCAGCATGTGGAGCATTCATTTGTGTGGGATGCTCTACTAGATTCATTCCTAGATAATGCACTCAAAGGGCACTAAGCATAGAGTGTGAAAACTGAGTTTCCTTGAGAGCTGCTTGGAAGCCCGATGGTGTGTGAAGTTAGTGAGCCAAATGGAGTTGTTCTCCCACAAGAACCACTCGGCTGATCCTTCTTCAATATGCCCTTCACCAACATGCAGTGTTTCCTTGATTGAATTAGCTCTCACACCAATATTTGCGTCTAGAGCCTTTGCATTGAGGGCTATCTGAAAACGGCTGTGGCGCTGAAGTTGCCTGAGAATGTGGAGTTGGTGGCATGTGAAACCCGCATGTGGAGCATTCGTTTGTGTGGGATGCTCACCAACCTTCATTTCAGTCCTAGGCACTCAAAGGGCACTAAGCATAGAGTGTGAAAACTGAGTTTCCTTGAGAGCTGCTTGGAAGCCTGATGGTGTGTGAAGTTAGTGAGCCAAATGGAGTTGTTCTCCCACAAGAACCACTCGGCTGATCCTTCTTCAATATGCCCTTCACCAACATGCAGTGTTTCCTTGATTGAATTAGCTCTCACACCAATATTTGCGTCTAGAGCCTTTGCATTGAGGGCTATCTGAAAACGGCTGTGGAGCTGAAGTTGCCTGAGAATGTGGAGTTCGTGGCATGTGAAACCCGCATGTGGAGCATTCGTTTGTGTGGGATGCTCTACCAGGTTCATTCCTAGATAATGCACTCAAAGGGCACTAAGCATAGAGTGTGAAAACTGAGTTTCCTTGAGAGCTGCTTGGAAGCCTGATGGTGCGTAAAGTTAGTGAGCCAAATGGAGTTGTTCTCCTACAAGAACCACTCGGCTGATCCTTCTTCAATATGCCCTTCACCAACATGCAGTGTTTCCTTGATTGAATTAGCTCTCACACCAATATTTGCGTCTAGAGCCTTTGCATTGAGGGCTATCTGAAAACGGCTGTGGCGCTGAAGTTGCCTGTGAATGTGGAGTTGGTGGCATGTGAAACCCGCATGTGGAGCATTCGTTTGTGTGGGATGCTCACCAAGGTTTATTTCAGTCCTAGGCACTCAAAGGGCACTAAGTATAGAGTGTGAAAACTGAGTTTCTTTGAGAGCTGCTTGGAAGCCTGATGGTGTGTGAAGTTAGTGAGCCAAATGGAGTTGTTCTCCCACAAGAACCACTCGGCTGATCCTTCTTCAATATGCCCTTCATCAACATACAGTGTTTCCTTGATTGAATTAGCTCTCACACCAATATTTGCGTCTAGAGCCTTTGCATTGAGGGCTATCTGAAAACGGCTGTGGCGCTGAAGTAGCCTGTGAATGTGGAGTTGGTGGCATGTGAAACCTGCATGTGGAGCATTCGTTTGTGTGGGATGCTCTACCAGGTTCATTCCTAGATAATGCACTCAAAGGGCACTAAGCATAGTTTGTGAAAACTGAGTTTCCTTGAGAGCTGCTTGGAAGCCTGATGGTGTGTGAAGTTAGTGAGCCAAATGGAGTTGTTCTCCCACAAGAACCACTCGGCTGATCCTTCTTCAATATGCCCTTCACCAACATGCAGTGTTTCCTTGATTGAATTAGCTCTCACACCAATATTTGCGTCTAGAGCCTTTGCATTGAGGGCTATCTGAAAACGGCTGTGGCACTGAAGTTGCCTGTGAATGTGGAGTTGGTGGCATGTGAAACCCGCATGTGGAGCATTCGTTTGTGTGGGATGCTCACCAAGCTTCATTTCAGTCCTAGGCACTCAAAAGGCACTAAGCATAGAGTGTGAAAACTGAGTTTCCTTGAGAGCTGCTTGGAAGCCTGATGGTGTGTGAAGTTAGTGAGCCAAATGGAGTTGTTCTCCCACAAGAAACACTCGGCTGATCCTTCTTCAATATGCCCTTCAGCAACATGCAGTGTTTCCTTGATTGAATTAGCTCTCACACCAATATTTGCGTCTAGAGCCTTTGCATTGAGGGCTATCTGAAAACGGCTGTGGCGCTGAAGTTGCCTGTGAATGTGGAGTTGGTGGAATGTGAAACCCGCATGTGGAGCATTCGTTTGTGTGGGATGCTCACCAAGCTTCATTTCAGTCCTAGGCACTCAAAAGGCACTAAGCATAGAGTGTGAAAACTGAGTTTCCTTGAGAGCTGCTTGGAAGCCTGATGGTGTGTGAAGTTAGTGAGCCAAATGGAGTTGTTCTCCCACAAGAACCACTCGGCTGATCCTTCTTCAATATGCCCTTCAGCAACATGCAGTGTTTCCTTGATTGAATTAGCTCTCACACCAATATTTGCGTCTAGAGCCTTTGCATTGAGGGCTATCTGAAAACGGCTGTGGCGCTGAAGTAGCCTGTGAATGTGGAGTTGGTGGCATGTGAAACCTGCATGTGGAGCATTCGTTTGTGTGGGATGCTCCCCAAGCTTCATTTCAGTCCTAGGCACTCAAAGGGCACTAAGCATAGAGTGTGAAAACTGAGTTTCCTTGAGAGCTGCTTGGAAGCCTGATGGTGTGTGAAGTTAGTGAGCCAAATGGAGTTGTTCTCCCACAAGAACCACTCGGCTGATCCTTCTTCAATATGCCCTTCACCAACATGCAGTGTTTCCTTGATTGAATTAGCTCTCGCACCAATATTTGCGTCTAGAGCCTTTGCATTGAGGGCTATCTGAAAACACCTGTGGTGCAGAAGTTGCGTGAGAATGTGGAGTTGGTGGCATGTGAAACCCGCATGTGGAGCATTCGTTTGTGTGGGATGCTCACCAAGCTTCATTTCAGTCCTGGGCACACAAAGGGCACTAAGCATAGAGTGTGAAAACTGAGTTTCCTTGAGAGCTGCTTGGAAGCCTGATGGTGTGTGAAGTTAGTGAGCCTAATGGATTTGTTCTCCTACAAGAACCACTCGGCTGATCCTTCTTCAATATGCCCTTCAGCAACATGCAGTGTTTCCTTGATTGAATTAGCTCTCACACCAATATTTGCGTCTAGAGCCTTTGCATTGAGGGCTATCTGAAAACGGCTGTGGCGCTGAAGTTGCCTGTAAATGTGGAGTTGGTGGAATGTGAAACCCGCATGTGGAGCATTCGTTTGTGTGGGATGCTCACCAAGCTTCATTTCAGTCCTAGGCACTCAAAAGGCACTAAGCATAGACTGTGAAAACTGAGTTTCCTTGAGAGCTGCTTGGAAGCCTGATGGTGTGTGAAGTTAGTGAGCCAAATGGAGTTGTTCTCCCACAAGAACCACTCGGCTGATCCTTCTTCAATATGCCCTTCACCAACATGCAGTGTTTCCTTGATTGAATTAGCTCTCACACCAATATTTGCGTCTAGAGCCTTTGCATTGAGGGCTATCT
>NW_026696420.1:67500-140277 GCF_030435755.1 Ochotona princeps | reverse complement strand
AAAGACTCCAAATGCAGTAGAAATCAAGACCAAAATAAACAATTGGGACCTCATCAAACTAAGAAGCTTCTGTACAGCTAGAGAAACAATCAACAAAGTAAAAAGGCAACCCACAGAATGGGAGAAGATCTTTGCACACGACTTAGGTGATAGAGGGCTGATCTCCAGAATATACAAAGAGCTAGAAAACAACCAAAATGTCAAAACAAACAAGCCACTCAAGAAATGGGCAGGGGAAATGGGCAAACACTTCACAAAGGAACAAACCCAAATGGCAAATAAACATATGAAAAAATGCTCAAGTTCCCTGGCAATAAGGGAAATCCAAATTAAAACATCAATGAGGTACCACCTAACGCCAGTATGACTGGCCCATATGAATAAAAGCACCAACAACACTTGTTGGCGAGGTTGCGGGGAAAAGGGAACCCTACTCCACTGCTGGTGGGGCTGCAGGCTGGTACAGCCTCTATGGAAATCAGTATGGAGAACATTCAAACAACTCAAATACAACATACCGTATGACCCGGCAATAGCACTCCTAGGAATATATCCAGAACACTTGTTTTATGAGAAACCAACATGCACTCCTATGCTCATAGCAGCACAATCAGTAATTGCAAAGACATGGAAGCCACCAAAATGCCCATCAACAGAGGATTGGATAAGAAAGCTATGGTTCATCTACTCCATGGAATACTACTCAGCTATTAAACAAAACAAAATGCAGTTCTTTGTGGCCAAATGGGCCAAACTGGAAACCATAATGCTAAGGGAAATGAGCCAATCCCAAAAGGTTAAATACCACATGTTTGCCTTAATTTAAGATGACACGATGTTATGTATAACAAGTTATGTTATGAATGTTATATGTTGTGTATAAACCTAAATTGAAATGTCAATGAGGTGGTCACAGAAGGTGGATAAGAAATCGCATTTACTTTTACCATATTGGTTACTCGTTACTATGTCAATTAATTCCATGGTGATGTAAATTTTTGCTGATGGTATGTTGGAGCTTTTAATTGATCGGGATGATAGTCTGCTGGCTCTGTCTTCAGACCAGAGAGTGTATACCTAAGAAGCCGTTGAACTTATCTGGACAATAAGATGCTGGACTCTATGTTTGGTATATGCTTGCAATGGGGGAATCTCAACTGAACTTGAACTGTGGTTATGCAACAAGGTGGAGGAATCCACCATGGTGGGAGGGTTTGGGGAGGGGTGGGGAGAATCCCAGTACCTATGAAACTGTGTCACATAATACAATGTAATTAATGAATTTAAAATAAAATTAAAAAAAAAAAAAAAAAAAGAAAGATCTAGAAAAAAAAAAAAAAAAAAACACTGCTTAATTTTAGCAATAAACAACTGTGTGGCTCCAGCTAGTTCCCTATGGGAAGGGAAGGAGAGTCAGCAGGCATTTGACCACAGCTGGTTAGGTGTTATTAGACACTATTGAACACTAGTCTAGTATTCCAGGTCAGTCCAGATGTCAGGGAAGTGCCAGCACATGATGGGGTGAGAGTTTTAACTACAAATCCATCCTATCTCAGGGAAAGAGACAGAATGCCTATACCATGATTGGCTGTGACAGCCAATCCATATGCATTGCCTATCAATTGTTTGACCCAGCTCTGTGGATTGTATCCTTTCAATCAAGCTCTAGAACTTTTCAAAGACCAAGAAAATACTATCTACAGATTCCAAGTGTGCCTATGGGTGGTAAACACTTTTGGGAAAATCTGGGCAGAGTTGCGTCTTATAACTAGTTAGAGGAAAGAAATTCTTATTTGGGAAATTCATAAAACAAATCCTCTAAAATCTCTTACATGTAGCAGAAGTGGCTGGGCAGACCTCCCTGCTGTGGAACCCTGGGTCAGTTCCTGAGGATCTGTGTCTGGCATCTTATACTCCTATACTTCATCACCGTGTGGCAAAAAGGACTCCTCTCCCAGATTCTGCTTGTTGAGCGTACAGCCCATCACTTCCAGCCCAGGGCCTCAGGGCTCATTAAGACCTGCAAGAAAGACAGGCTCCTTGCTTCCTGACTACTAGGCCAGCCCTGCAAACAGCAGAGAAAGAGTGGATGGGTACTCAGGTTAGAGGACTGGTAAATGAGATCCAAAATGGTGAAAGACTAGGGAGCACTGTGTAGATCACCAGAAAGGCCCTTAAAAATGGTTGTGAGAAAAGTGTAACTACATGCTGGCTCAAAGCATGGGACAGTGGAGGGAAACCAGCCGGAATGTCTGTACTGGAGAGAGCAGAGACAGGAAAGCCTGGGCAGAATGGCTCAAATGCTCAGGACAAGCCCCAAGCTCAGGACAGGATCAGCTCCCCACAGGTGCAGACAAACTTTCCTCAAGTGCAGACCACCTTCCCTCAGGCGCAAACCAACTCACCTCAGTCATAGACCAGCACCCCTCAGGCCCAGAGAATCTCCCCTCAGACACTGCCCAGCTCTCCTCTAGGTCTCCCTGGGTGCAGCCCAGCTCTCCTTAGGTGCAGATCAGCTGCCTAGGTGCAGCCCAGCCCCCCTCACATGCAGAGCAGGTCCCCTCTGGCATACAGTAACTCCCTCTCCATTGTAGCCTCCTCTAAATCCGTAAATCACCCTGTCCATCAGGGAAGAAGTTTTAGAGATGGAGAGGTCTGCCACCCCCTCATCTGGCAATGCATTTAACCTTTAATTTACCTCAAACCTATTTCTTGTTGTTTTGCTTTGGCACAGGTGTTACCAGAAAAGCCTGGTGGGTTCTTTCCTCAGTTTAGTGTAGATATAAAAAGCCAGCAATCTATTGCAGATAGAAAAGTTTATTGTGAAGAAACCAGGTGAGCAGGGAAGGGAGAGGGAAGAGGAAAACACCTCCCAAGAGAAAGCCAGGAGGTGGGGTGCCTCTGGAAAGGGGAGGGGGAGAGAAAGACAACAAAGGTCTGAGGAAGGGTTTGGGATTATAAGCATTCCCTGATCCCTTCTTGTTGGGAGGGAACTTACAGGTCAGATGCTCCCCTTTGGTGATCTCTTAATCAATTATGAAGTGGATTGGTAATGTTGATGCCACCCACTGCACAGTGTGGCCAAGACCTCAGCAGGCCTGGATGGTCTCAACAGGGACAAGAACTGAGCTTTTAGAAGCAGATCTGCAAACTGGATCAATGAAAGGAGCTGGCAGGGGTTCATTAGACTGGGAGGCAGGGCAGCACTGTTAGTTATTTAAAAAGATTGGAGAGAGTTCTAGTTCATATGATATTACGATATTATGCACAGCTAATTCCCGCAACTTGGTTCTTTACCGTGTGCTGAAATCACCAGACGCAACGAGGTATCTTAGGAGGTTTATTCCAACGGGGCAAGAACAGGGTGGAGGGGAAGGAGAAGGGAAGGGGGGAAGGGAGGCCAGAGGAAGAGGGCAGAGCAAAGAAGAGCAAGAGAGAGAAGAGAGAGAGAGAGCAGAGAGACAGAGACCAGATAAGGAGGGATAAGAGAGAGAGCCGCACCTGTGGGGGGGCCTTTTTGTCTGCCAGGTGTAGGGGGTGGGGATTGGGAGGGATTGAGGCCAGGCCCCCAGGGGATTGGCGCCTGCAGGTGAATGCCTAGGAATGATTGGCGAGTGGGCAGAGTTGGGGAAGGGGGCTGGAAGATTGGGAGGTGGGATTCAGGTGGAATGCCAGGTTACATCTGATTGGTGGATAGCTAGGCCGGCGCGAACTTCATGAGCTGTGAGGAAGAAGGAATGGCGCCGGGTCCAGGGAAGGATATTGGAATAAGTCCTTACAAGCACCTCCACCCTAATGTGCACCCACTCAGTGTTCCGCACAGATGCTGCTGTCTTTTGGGATCACAAAATCTTCCAAATGATGGTGTTGCTCATTACTGCCTCTGCAGGATGGTCCCACACTGGACACATTGGTCTACTCTTGGCGAGTATGGGGACCCTGGGGAATATTCATGGCTACAATAAATGCCTTTTACCTCTTCCTTTCCCACAGCTTGTCACCAGAGTTAGCGGGCTGCAGTGTTTCCTTCCCTTGGAGTCTGAACAATCAACATCAGCTTGCTCAGTAGAAACTTTCATTTTCTTGTGACCAGGAAAGGAGAAAGCATAGAGGCATAGTTCCCCAAATAAGTGGCTTACCTGAGAGTCACTTCGCCAGGGCTTTCACAGCAAAGGGCAGGAGTTCCCAGGATGCAGCAAGAGGGAGGGGTGCCCTCCCTACCTTTAAGGTTCATCTTCATGTTAACTTGTGTGTTCAAACACCTGACTCTAAGTGGCCTCTTGTGGCTTTGTCTGTGGTGGCCTGACTCCCTCTGAGTACAAGATCATCTCATCAGTTTTCCTGGTTGTTCTCTGAATGAACTCAAGGGTCCAAACCTTTTTGGACTCCCTTGACAAACCCTAGGGCCCACTTTCTGTCTAAATCCTACATTCTTAGTGATAACACCCAGGGACAGTTGCCATAGCAGATATAAGTTTGTCTTTGAGGTCATCTTCAATAACCAAAGGCCAGGCCAAATGAAAGCATTTAGGTCTCAAAAAGACACCACTGCTTGATCTCCAAGGGGATCTAACCAGATCACTGCCAATCTCTGCAGAAGGCTACCTTCTCTTACTTTGAAGAGGACTGGTTCTTCATTGCAAATAACCCGTTGTCATCATTGAGGAAGTGAAGATGCTAATTGGGAAGAAGAAAACAATCTCTGTGTTAGAGGAGACAATCAGTTCTATGTTATGGCATAGATACTTCTTGCTTCGAATTATAGACTGTCCTTATGTAGACTTATATATCACATAGAATTTCCAAAATTCTGTGGTGTCTCTATGTTGGGAAGGTGAATATACCAAATTCCCATGCCATTAGCTCCCTTGTCTGTGCCACTTTGGCAAGCCGGCAGGCCAGGAACCTGGCACATGTTCTGCCAGTCAACGGGTCCATGAACTGCCACGCAGGTCCTGGACTGCATGCCACTGGTGTCTGTAAAGGACAGGCTGGATGCTCAGCCAGTCCAGTGAGCCACCACTAGGGGAGCTGTGGCATTCCTGTGTTCATTTCTCCCATCTCTGTGAATAAAGACTTGCAAAGATATCTCAGTTACTCTTTTTTCTGAACCGGATCTAGTTTCCCAGGAGACAAACTTCTGAATTATTCTGTGCTGCATGAGTTTAGTACAAGGATGCACTTAGCACCACAGACATAGTGCACACTTGCTTTTCTCACTTCCAGCAGACCAGGAACCTCCTAGCTAGGGGAGAGAGGTAAGAAAGGGTGTGTAGACCCTGCAGTTCTGCCATAGGCTCTCAGCCCTGGTGATAGGCCTCACTGCTCGCATTCCATCAATGAGGGAACTCAAGCACCATCACATGGCCCAACAGGCACACACAATTGGGAACCTGACCTGCCTGCTGAGAGCTCCCATGTAGGGACCTTTCCACGTTAGAGCACTCCCTTCCTAACTTCTATGTCAGGAGGTTTCTGTCTTTAATAAATCCTGTTTTGGGGGCCCAGCGGCATGGCCTAGCGGCTCAAGTCCTTGCCTTGAACGTCCCGGGATCCCATATGGGCGTCGGTTCTAATCCCGGCAGCTCCACTTCCCATCCAGCTCCCTGCTTGTGGCCTGGGAAAGCAGTCGAGGATGGCCCAATGCTTTGGGACCCTGCACCTGCGTGGGAGACCTGGAACAGGTTCCTGGTTCCCAGTTTCGGATTGGCGCGCACACTTGGGGAGTGAATCATCGGACGGAAGATTTTCCTCTCTGTCTCTCCTCCTCTCTGTATATCTGGCTTTGTAATAAAATAAATAAATCTTTAAAAAGAAAAAAAAAACCTGTTTTGGAGGGGCAGCACAATGGCTCAATTGGAGGATTCTCTACCTCAAATCACCATCCCATATGGGCACCAGTTAACGTTCAGCTCCTCCATCTCCACCCAGCTCCCTGCTAATAGACAAGGAAGACAGCAGAGAACAGCCCGAAGCCTTGGAACCCGGTATGCAAATAGAAGACCCCGAGAGACCTCTTGACTCCTGTCTTCAGCTCAGCTCTGGGCACTGTGGCCATCTGAGCAGTGAACCAGCAGATGGAAGAGCTTTCTCTTCATCTCTCCTCCTCTCTTTAGATCTGTCTTTCCGATAGAAACACATAATTTTTTCAAAAAGCAAATCCTAGTTTTGCTCACATGAAAATTCTTTTTTATAACATCAATATTTATTGCTTTATATGAATGCTGTATTGAGAACCCAAGCATTCAGGTTACACACAGAAATTATACAATGATGTACCACTTTATAAAGGCAGTGAACACAGGACAGTCAACAAAATCCACTTTACAGAAATTTTAAAATTCTAAATAACAAAAAGTACAGCTGAGGAAACAGGTATACATTTGGCAGCCAGTAATTTTGACACGGAAGTTGCAGCTCACATGACTTTAAATATGTGAATTTTAAAATGCTGAATATAGAGTAATCATTGTGCTTTGTGTTTATTTGAAAAATATAACACTGGCTGTCAAAGAAGTATGTTCAAAATATTTAATTCACTTCAAAATGTCATACAAATTAATTTGGCTTCTCTGTGCCCCTAACACTCTGCTTAGCTCAGGGACGTTGCTGAAGCAATATATTAATTCTTCCAGCACAGTGGTGTTTCTTACCATTGACATTTGTGTACTCTAGAATAATTTAGAAAGAAATGTGTAGGAAAGCAAGCAAAAAGTCAAGGAACCCGCCTGGATCTTCTGAGCTGCTTTGTGTCAGCGGGGTAAGTGCCCATTCTCTAACACAGCAGGCTGCTGTCGGAGCCCAAGTTCAAGAGAAGCACATCTTCTCATCAACAACCGTGTTTCCTCCCCAGGCCCCTCAGGGGCAGACACAAGGACCGCAGCTTCAACAGATTCCTGGGGATGTGTTTAACCTGGGGTCTCAACAGACAAGGTGTGCAGGGCTTCACAAGGGCCAGATTTTATTTAAAGTATTCAGGAGAGAAAGAAAATGCCTTCTGAAAGAGATGAACTCAATCATTACCAATAGAAAAAGTAACCATTGTATTCATCTCTTATAGAAACAGAAAAATATAACATTTCCCCTCTTAGAAAAGTATATATGTATATATGTGTGTGTGTGTGTGTGTGTGTGTGTGTATGATTTAAAGTTCCATTGTACACAAACAATAAAACCTGGAAATCCCCATGAAACCGTACAATTCACATGTTAAAATATTGAAACTATGACCAAAACAGGAAAACGGCCAAAGCGCTCACACACAAGACAAACAGCTTTCTTTCTGAGGCAGGCCCAGGGGTCAAAGGCCAGGGCTTTAAAGGGTGGTCAGGAGGAGGGGTTGCTTGTTAGGGGTCACCTACCCAATCTGTAGCCACAGCTGCCTCCCCCACCAACTGCCACTTTTATCAGTGCCAGCTGCAGCTGCTTCCTGCTAGACCAGGTTAAAAACCGCAAAATCAGTGGCACTTTCTGAAAACTGAGGTAATGCTTGAGCATTTTGCCCTGCCTCCTCTCTGCTGGGTATTTCTTAAAGCTTTGAGTGCACTCATGATCAGTTCCTGGCCCTTTGTCTCCATGCAGAGCTGAGGAGTGTCTGCCTCTGACTCATTCTTGGGATAGGATCAGTCAGCTTGCAACACTCGGGGCCCCAGTGAGCCTAGTAATGCCACTTGGGACTGAAGAACACTGTTTCTGGGAGAGTAATCCCCAAGTCGTTACCTCCAGCCATCTGATCTGTTGAAGGACAGAATGGTGAATTCTATAGGCTCTAGGTTGAAGGTTACTGTCTTACAATGTTGGGGTACAGTGGCACAGCACAGGTAATATGCAGCCAAGGATGTTTACATAGGTTTAGAAACCACAGGGAAGAAATAAAGGTGGTTCCACTTGTCTTTACTCTTTTTTTTTTTTTTTTTTTGTAACTACTCTTGATTACGTGACGGCAATAGTTTAGGTTTCAAAGTGTATGACTTTGAGCTGCTTAGCATCAGACATCTAAATGGTCAAAGTAAGGAATCTTCCATGGGAAGACCAAATATTGTTCCAGAATTTAAGTACACTGACATTGGAAGGCATCTTCTCCATGTGCCTATTTTCTAGTTCTCTTGTCATCATAAACTGGAAAACAGCACATTGTATTGTAAGTAACCCATCCTAGCTGATACAAATGAGCTTGCTGGGCCTGACACGATGGCTCAATGGCTAAAGTTTCACTTGCAAGCAGCAGGATTCCCTATGGGCACCCGTTCCTGTCCCACCTGCTCCACTTCCCACCCAGCTCCCTGCTTGTGGCCTAGAAAAACAGTGGAGGGTGGCCCACGTCCTTAGAACCCTGCACCCACATGGGAGACCTGGGAGGATTTCCAGACTCCTTTCTTCAGGTCGGCTCAGCTCTGGCTGCTGTGACCACTTGGAGAGTGAGCTAAGCAGTAAAAGATCTTCTGTCTATCTTTCTCTCTGCAAATCTGCCTTTCCAATAAGAAAATACATAAATCAGAAAAAACTGAGGTTACTGAGAAGCAGTGTTTTGGAAGAAAGCAAATGATTGTCATTGCTGTAATCTTATCCCTGCTCATTTGACAGTAAGCATTATTTAAGAAGATGCGGAGCACACACAGGCAACATCACCACAGAGTTAAAATCCTCAAAAATGAAGTTGCTATTCTTCAGACAACGCAGGAACTCAAGATAACTGCATTTCTAAGAAGTTAGCAAGAGCAAATCTAGCACATTATTAGCAAGGGAACTAAATTATAGGGATCAGAGAAGAAGTAAGCAAAATTGAGAAATAAAAGCAATGCAAATGATCAATAAAATGTTTTATTAAAAGATAAAGCTGAGAAACATTAAGCCAGACTAATGAAGCAAAACCTAAAATGTTAAAAAGGAGACACTACAACTGAATGCTTACTAAAATCAAAATGGCTGCTGGCAAAAAAAGACAAATGCTGGTGACAACATGGAGAGGAAAACAACACTGCGGGTGGGGCTGTGCGCTGGTGCAGTCACTGTGGGCAGCAGTGTAGAAATCCCATCAAACACTGGGTATGGATGTCTGTCTGATCCAGCAATTGCCCTACTCCAGACCCAGCCAAAAGACATTAAACCATTGTGTCAAGTAGATATTGGCTCTGTCCTGCTTATTGCAGCATTGTTCACACAAACTGAGATGTGAAAACACCTAGCATCCCTAATAATGCAAGGCAGGTGTTGTAGCTGATCAAGGTGAAGGTCCAGGTGAGGACAGTGTTGTGGTGCTGCACATGAAGCTGCCACCTGCAACACCAGCATCTCATATGTGTACTATTTCCTGTCCTTGCAGCTCTACTTCTGATCCAAGTTCTCTGCTGGTGTACCTGGGAGGGACACGGAGGATGATCAGGTCCTGGGCCCCTGCACCCATGTGCGAGAAAGCCCCTACCTCCTGGCTTCAATCTATCCCAGTGCTGGCCATTGCAGCTATGAGGAGTGAGCCAGTGGGTGGAAGATCGCTCTTTCTCTATAATGTACACTATGCATCGGTGACTCTAACTTTCATATAAACCAGGAAATTTAGAAAAAAAACTATCACTGCTTGCCATCATCCCCAAATGGAGTGCTGAATCGAGATCTACCTGCTGGGGGCCCGGCGGCGTGGCCTAGCGGCTAAAGTCCTCGCCTTGAACGCTCCGGGATCCCACATGGGCGCCGGTTCTAATCCCGGCAGCTCCACTTCCCATCCAGCTCCCTGCTTGTGGCCTGGGAAAGCAGTCAAGGATAGCCCAATGCCTTGGGACCCTGCACCCACGTGGGAGACCCGGAAGAGGTTCCAGGTTCCCGGCATCGGATCGGCGAGCACCGGCCCGTTGCTGCTCACTTGGGGAGTGAATCATAGGACAGAAGATCTTCCTCTCTGTCTCTCCTCCTCTCTGTATATCTGCCTTTCCAATAATAATAAAATCTTTAAAAAAAAAAAAAAAAAAGATCTACCTACTTTGTTTCCAATGGAGCTTCCAGTGATGTACCTGGGGAAGGCAGCACTTGCTGGATGAAGCACCCGGGTCCCTGAGCCCTCTGTGGGAGAACTGGGTGAGATTCCCAGCTCCTGATTTCCACCTGGTCCAGCCCTGTCTGTTGCAGCCATGTGGGGAGTGAAGCAGCAGATGAGAAAGCCTTCCTCCTCTCACTTGCTCCCTCTTTACCACCCTGCCTCCTTTTTTTCTTCATCCTCCTTCTCTTTGATGCTCTGCCTTTTAGCCCAGATCTACTATATTGAACTCAATTACTTTGTTTAGATGTTGAACAACATCACTCTTACCTCATTAATCAATCAAAGGCATATGTGCACTAAGCTTAAGAAAACCGCTTACTGTTTCAACATAAAGTCTAAGGGCTTGGCTTTGTTACACTTTTCTAGAATAGAGCCTTTCAATTATCAAAATGGAAGAAATTACCATGTTAAAGCTAATGTACATAAGGTAACACAAATAAAGGACTCAGGGTAATGGGGATAAAATGAAACTTTATTGAAAGTTAGGTAAATTCAAGTAACAAAACAATTAAATATTTCAAAGAACAGGAACTGGAGAAACTCTAAGGGCAGAGAATTTTTAACCTCCATTCAAGTGTCAAATGATGACTTATGAAAAACCTGCAAAAGCTATCTCAGCTTTACAGATACAGTACAGATTGGTCTCACATGGCTGGTAGGATGCTTAGCAAATTAAGCAGCAGCTAGCACACCCAGAAAGATCAAAAAAAAAGGATTGAGTCAAGCACAGCAATAGAGAACCATGAACTCAGAGTCGCAGACTGAATGCAAACCCCCACAGCCTCAGTCAGGATGGTTTTTGTTTTGTGCTTTTGGCCTTTTAAAAGTAGGATTTTTTTTTTTAATTTTGGAATGACAGTATACAGCTTGGACTGGCCTGACGCTGACAGATGTTTACCCCTAAGTCAGTCCCAGAAGCCAAGTGGAGAGCAGCCCTCAAAATTGAACCGCTCACTTGCCCATGTCAGAGTTGCAACGCTGGTATTTGTATGAAAAAGAGGGGGAAATCGTTAGCCAGACAAAAACAAAAGCAGCTGCAGCCTGCCTCATGTCTCCGATGAGTTTACGCACACACTCCTCTTCCATGCACAGTCATGAGGAAGGAACACATGGTAAATCAATTCAAGATAACCGACTGTATGTACACCCGCAGATGCCCACCTGCCATAATGCAGCTTCAAGCTTTACTAATTTTAAATGGGTAAGAGCTGTAACTCATATAGAGCAACATTTGAAAGCAGAGTTATTCTCATTTCTATTCCACCATGTAATGAGGCACCACTATCAATGGCACGCGCTGCTTGTCAGGATAACTGACAGTGGACAGGGCACGAGAACGGAGCTTCCGCACCCCGCCCTTCCTGCCTCCTCTCCCGCCATTCATGTTAATTGAAGGTGCAGAACGTGCACACTGCCTCTCCTGTCTTCTGCACCATCCACAACTGACAGAGCAGAAATTACTCCGGAGGCTCCGCACACCCGGCCCCTCCTGGCTGCTACTATATTAGATTAAGTAAACTATAGGAAAACTGAGTAAGTCCCTTCCTGCTTGAGCTTTCGGGTCGGCGCGATAGTGTAGTGATTAAAGTCTTCGCCTTGCACACCCGGGATCCCACATGGGCGCCGGTTCTAATATCAGCAGCCCTGCTTCCCATCCAGCTCCCTGCATGTGGCCTGGGAAGGCAGTCGAGGACAGCCCAAGTCTTTGGGGACCTGCACCCAAGTGGGAGAGCTGGAAAAGGCTCCGGACTCCTGGCTTTGGATTGGCTCAGCTCCAGCTGTTGCAGCTGCTAGGGGAGTGAAGCATAGGACGGAAGATCTTCCTCTCTGTCTCTCCTCCTCTCTGTATATCTACCTTTCCAATAAATAAATAAATAAATAAATAAATCTTTTAAAAAGAAAAAACCCTGCCTTTTACTGCTCCAGGTGTGTAACGGGAGCTGCTGTCACCAAGCTTCAGAAATAAAGATTCCTCTTAATATCCTACACTTTGAAAAAAAATATATCCTACACTTTGATCCAGTGTGATCTCTGTCACACTCCACAACAACCTTATAGATTTGTGCAGGTGAAGAATGACAATTTTTCTATGTGAGCACACAAAACTAAATAAGATTAAATAGCAAGCAAATAAAATATGCAACGAGGGTCTGGTGCACTAGCCTAGCAGTTAAATCCTTGCTTTGAATGTTCTGGGATCCTGCATGGGTGCTGGTTCTAATCCCATTAGACCTGCTTCCCAACCAACTCTCTGCTTGTGGCCTGGGAAAGTAGTCAAGGATGCCCCAAAGCCTTGGGACCCTGTACCCACATGGGAGACCCAGAATAGACTTCTTGCTCCTAGGTTTGGATCGGCACAGCTTTAGCCACTGCAGCCCCTTGAGGCGTGGATTAACGGATGAAAGATCTTCCTCTCTGTCTCTCCTATGTATATCTGACTTTGCAATAAAAAAATAAATCTTTAAAAATATGCAATGTTTTCCAAAAATGTTAAGATTTTTCAGTCCTAGGTGATTGAGCTTGAAATGGCCGTATGGCTTCGGGGCACCTGCTTAGACATAGATTTGAGTGTCTCAGATGATTGATGACGGGTTCCATCCTTCCCACTGTGACTGTAAAAGCAGCTTCTGTTCACCTACGTGTGCATTGCCCAGGAGAGCTGAGGAACAGCTTTCAGCTGCTTTGATTTCCTCCAGATAGCACTCTTGTCCTCCCACTAGATAACGTGCAGGTAAGGATGTGAGGAGGCGTGTAAGGAAAGGTCAGTGCTTAAATATGATGCAGAAACATGCAGCAAATGGCTGCTGAAGAAAGTAAGTGGGACCAAGTGAAGGGGGACATGGATATTACAATTCATATCATTTGTGTTCTATATGATTTTGCTTTCTGCATCAAGCACACATTGATGTGCCTGTGGGTGCGAGGAGAAGGGGAAGTAGCAAAGGTGAGGACAGAGAGCGCAGTATCTGCTCTGGGCAAGAGCTTAGGAACAGGTGTTCGAGTGCACATGAAATGAAATGGTCTTGAGGTAGAGGACTCAATGGGAGGACAAAGCAGAGCATCCCAAGTGCTCAGTCGATTCAGTCATCTCCATCCTCAGTTCCTGCTGAGTTGTTGTTCAGCATTCTGCAAATGTGAAGCTCGCTCCTGTGGTCTGTGTCCATCTCTCCACCTGCACTCTTCTGTGTCCCACAGGCAGTTGCTACGGTGTGTTCAATTGTGCCCTGCCCTCTTGAGGGGTGGGCAGGAGGGAACCTCAGCAAGATGCATTTCCCGAGTACCTAGGGGTTTTAATGCCTGGATATTCTCTTTAGTGTTGGCACCCCAGTTTCACTAATGGACTGGAGTGGCCGCGCAGGATCTTCTATCTGGAGACCAGCCTTCACTTGATGCTGTAAGGGTCATGAAGATGGCTGCCTTGGATTGCAATGCTCACCTTCATTCCAGGCCAGTGAGCCTGTGTCACTATAAGAAAATCTTAACAAAGGCAGGCAGTCTAAGCTACCACAGTGACTAGGAGTTAGCCTCTCTCAGAACTTCCAACCTCATCAGGAAATACAAGACTCTTTCTAGCCCCTATTCTATCAGCAGCACTCAGAGTATGGATCACAAGCCCTTCATCTGACATCAGCTAACAAAATATGCACTCATTTGTTGAAGTACAAACCTACTTTTGCAAAATCCTTGCAGTTTTGTTTGCATTCAAAGTGTCTCCACCCCTGTTTTATCACAGAATACTTCATTCTGTAACAAAAGTGTATGCACTGTGAAGATTCACTATGGATACATGTGCCCCCAGGATGAAAATTATATGAATGTTGAACAAGACTGCCTGGCAAACAGCCTGTGTGCCTCTGGCCTCCGACCCCTGCTCACACTGAGGAGAGAAGCTTCATTCCGAGCCCGGCACAATAGCCTATTGGCTAAAGTATTTGCCTTGCTCACGCTGGGATTCTTAAGGGAGCCAGTTCTAATCCTGGCAGCCCTACTTCCCATCCAGTTCCCTGCTTTGCAAAGCATTCAAAGGTGGCCCAAAGCCTTGGTACCTTGCACCCATGTGGGGGATCTGGAGGCAGCTCCAGACTCCTGGCTTCAGATTACCTCAGCTCTGGTCATTGCAGCCACTTGGGAAGTGAGTCATCAGACAAAAGATTCTTTTTTCTGTCTCTCCTCCTCTCTGTATATCTGACTTTCAAAAAAATATATATTAACAAATAAAGAAGCTTCATTCTTCATTTACATCATGGAAACGTTCTCTAAAGGAAAAGTGGAGTAAAGGTTCTACTGGAGATGGCTGGTTCTTGGAGGAGCTGTAGTTTCCTATTCAGCACCTCCTGGGCATGAACACGTGAGAACAGAGCCTGAGGCCTTCCCTTCAGGGAAAGGAGCTGGCCCGGCCTTGGCTGCACGGGCAGGCTTCCTCAGGGGCCGAGAGCCCTCTGGCCTGTCTTGCTCCCTACAGAAGGGAGCCAAGGACCGCAGCTAGAGGGCGTGTGACTCCGCTGAAGCTGGATCATCTAAGAACGGGAGCACAGCCTGCTCTGCTAAAATGCTTTGCTCCAATTTGCTGGCATGGCCTGGACAGGACACTGGCCCTAGTGTTGTCAACCAAGCAAATATCCCACTAATTCAACTTTTCTCCAACCACGGCTCCTGAGTGTTTGGGGATGCTGCTCTACCTGTTAACCATCACCTGCTTTAATTGCAGACCACAGCAGTTTGTACTTCAGGGAGTGAGTTTCCTCTCACCACATGGTGGTAACATGAGGGTGTTCAGTACTGTTGGGAGGGCATATGGCCTTCCTGCTAGGGTCTGCCTTCCTTTCTGTCTGTGGTGAAGAGCAGATGCCATCTGCCAGGGTCTCAGGGGCCTGTGGGTGTTGGGTTTGTGCAATGAATAGCAAAACTGCTGCCTGTCCTCTTTCTCAGGGGCTGAAATTGACTTTGCTTATTTACTTGATGTTTTCCTCATGCAAAAACACTTCTGCCGGGCTTGGCAGCATGGCCTAGTGGCTAAGATCCTTGCTTTGATCCCATATGGCCGCTGGTTCTAATCCCGGCAGCTCCACTTCCTCTCTATCTCTCCTCCTCTCAGTATATCTGACTTTGTAATAAAAATAAAATAAATCTTTAAAAAAAAAAAAAAAAAAAAAAAAAAAAAAACACTTCTGCCTACTGTATGTACATGTACTCTGCCTGATTTTTCTTCTTTCTCCTTTTTTTTTTGACATATTTTTTCAATGATTCTTTGACTTCTTCCAGGCAAAGGCAAGATCAAAACAGCGGCCACTGCAGCTCTCCCTGACTCCGTTCTTCACTTGTTCCTCAAGGATGTCCCGGCTAGGCAGCACTTGGCAACAGGCCGTGCATTTAAAGCCACTCTGGCCACGTGAGCCTTTCAGGGGTCTTCACCCTGGGCCTCTCCTCCAGAGCTAGAGGCTCTGCTGGGCTAGCAGCCTGGAGACCCGCTTCTTGCTCTTCTGTGTCAAAGCTAGCCACACCGTCGATGATCATATGCCATGTAGGCACAGCACAGCTGGCCTCCTAGGAGAGTTTCCCAGCGTGGGTCAGTTCTTGTACTCTTGCCCTCTTCTTTGGCAGCAGCAAGCCATCCCGTGTGACTCATTTAGTATTTAGCCTGTAAAAAGGGAGTCAATGGTACTATGATGGAAAAGTGGAACATTGTAACAGAAAAGAGCTTTATGTGGCTTAAATCCACAGAATAATTTCTAGCTTCTATGGCCCCTAATACTTCTTTTTTTTTAAAGACTTTATTTTATTGAAAAGTCAGATTTACAGAGGGAAGAAGTAGAGATAAGAGCCTTTGTCTGTTGATTCACTACCCAAGTGGCAACAACAGACAAATCTAAGCCAATCTGAAGCCAGGAACCAGGAGGTTCTTCCAGATCTCCCATGCGGGTGCAGCGTCCCAAGGCTTTGAGCCATCCTTGATTGCTTTCCCAGGCCACAAGTAGGGAGCTGGATGGGAAGTGGAGCAGCTGATGGACATGACCTGGTGTCCATATTGGATACCCGGGGATGCCAGGTGCTGGGGTCCATGCAGTGGTTGTGAATGACACAAAGGTGTGAAGAGAACAGCTCCTTTGTTCAGCAACACCCAGAGGAGCTTCCAACTGTTTAGCAAGGCTCAGCGGATATCTCTCCAACCATCTTGACACAGTCTCACCATCTTTTACATGGACACTTAACCACCCCACAAGGAATTCAATTGAGACAGTGTTGTTTGCATTTAGCCACCAGGCCTTCACGCCGGGCCCCTCCCTCTGTCCTTATGGCTGCCTCTGTTAGTGCTGTGGCCAGCTCAGCTGGTGGCACTCAGGAAGCTGGAGGCTGATCAGCTTGTATGTTTCTAAAAGACTCAGTGTGACTGCTACAGCCCAGACCACATTGATGAGTCAGAGCTCGCTCAACTGCAGGAGGCAATGGTGTGTTTTCTCTCCTCTTCCTCCACTACTTTTGTTTTCTGGGCCCATTTTCCATTCATGACGGATACCTCTCTATGCAGGCAAGCCGTGTGTGCGTGTTTTTCTCATCTGCTGAATAAAAGGTATTGTATATATATGCCAGATGTAGAATTTCTCTCTTCCAGCACAAGAGCCTGCAATAAACATTGACTGTGAATATGAATATTGAAGCAAAAACTGACAGAGGTAAGTGAGAAGCAGTGATGGCAGCAGTAGAGGGAGATGCCACAGCTCAGTTTCAGCAAAGGAGAGAGCAGTCAGACAGGAAGTCAGTGAGGAGCACCAAGCTTCAATCACTGCACAGGCAAATGGACGCACCAGCCCTACAGGACACGCCGCCTAGGAGCTGCTGAACGCACATTCTTCT
This sequence comes from Ochotona princeps, assembly GCF_030435755.1. Classification (NCBI taxonomy): domain Eukaryota; kingdom Metazoa; phylum Chordata; class Mammalia; order Lagomorpha; family Ochotonidae; genus Ochotona; species Ochotona princeps. The sequence continues at coordinate 123,395 of NW_026696420.1, read as the reverse complement.
CAGCTGCCATGGAGCAGTCTACAAATGGGACCACCTGTTAGTTTGGGAATCAGTCTCAAAACTTAAGAAAATTGTCATCATACCAATGTCTTTCCTAACTGCAGTGGAGAGAAAATAGAAACCAGTGCTCTATAGGGTCAGCACTGTGGTATGGTAGGTTAAGCTGAGTTGGTATCCCATATGTGTGCCAGCGTGAGTCCTGGTTGCTCCTCTCCTGAGTCAGCTCCCTTCTAAAGAACATGACAAGGTGTGGGGCATGACCCAAGTGCTTGGGCCCCTCCATGGTATGGGAGAAAATTGCAGCTTCTAGCTCCTATCTCCTAGCTTTGTCCATGGCCCAGTACTGGATGTTTTGGCCATTTGGAAATGAAACAGCAATAGTAAATTCTCTCTCTCTCTCTGTCTCTCTCTCTTCCTTCCTTATTCTCACAATAACTCTGACCTTTTCAATTTTTGTTTTGAATATTGTTTACATAGTTGAGTGGGATGCATGCCCATGTGGACCTCTGATTGGTTTGTGGAGGGTCAACGTGTGGAGGAATGGGGGAGGAACAGGGGTAGGATAAATGTTTCCATTTTTTCCTATTTCTCCTGTATTGCAGGGTGGTGTGCGGTGGCAGAGAGTGCTGCTTTTGCGGCCAAACCACATCAGCACCGGGAGGTGAGGGCAGTCATTTGATGATGCCTTAAAGGTTGGAGTTTGTGGAGTCCCAACGAGAATATAGGGCACCTGGTTCTTGACGGCCACCTGAGTGCATTTGTGTACAATAGAATCAACCCCTGTGATCCCAACAGGACAAGAACAAGGAGGCCAAAGTCTCCTGTCCCCAAAGCTCTCACAGATGCCTCCACTTGGACAATACCAACTAACAATAGAAGCTGTGTGAGTTTACAGCTGGGAACAGAGCAGGGGCTGGCAGCGTCCACAAGGCTTTACTCTGCCTAGCCTGCCAATATCTCCAGGACACCATGCAGTAGCACTGCACAGCTGTCTCTCTTCCCTGCCCATCAGGGCCATGTTCAAGTGCAGGAGCTCAGGCAAGGCATGCCGACTACAGGCAGCTGGTGCCACTCCTGTGCTAGGCAGATTAGGCAGGTAAGCTGCTTAGCACCTCTGCATGTCAGGGAGCAGGTAAGTGGATTAGAATCCTCACATGTCCTCTGGTTAGGTGAGGCTACAAGGCAGACTAGGCACGCCACAAAAGCTACCATAACATAGTACCACAAGCATAGAATGACACACGTCCATCTGGCAGCCAGAAGCCAAATTACAGGCCAGGATCATGTCCCTTCTGAGGTTGTGACAGGAGACCTGCTGCAGGGCTCTCCAGCAGCACTGATTGCTGGCCACTCAGCAATTCCCAGGCCATGGACACAGCCTCAGTCTCCACCTTCATAATCACATTAGTCTCCCTTTTCATCTTTTATGAAGAAAAAACATCAGATCTATTTATTTGAAAGGTAAAATGAGAGAGAGAGAGAGAGAGAGAGAGAGAGAGGTCTCCCATCTGCTGGTTTACTCCCCCAATGGCCGCACTGGCTGGGCCTGGGATGATTTAAGGCCAGGAGACAGAGGGAGCTGGATCAGAAGGGAAGCAGCTGGACCACGCACCTGTGCCCATATGGGATACCAGCTACCAGCACTGTAAGCAGAAGCTCAGACTGCTCCAACAAGGCGCTGTCCCCTTAGCGTTATCTAACTCCCAAAGGCTATTCAAGCCCTCTAAAATGAATGTCAGATCCAGGGGTAAGACTTATGGTGTTGGGCCCGGCAGCATGGCCTAGCAGTTAAAGTCCTCACCTTGAACACGCCGGGTTCCCATATGGGTGCCGGTTCTAATCCCGGCAGCTCCACTTCCCATCCAGCTCCCTGCTTGTGGCCTGGGAAAACAGTCGAGGATGGCCCAATGCTTTGGGATCCTGCACCCACATGGGAGACCTGGAGGAAGTTACTGGCTCCTGGCTCCAGATTGGCAGAGCACTGGCCGTTGCCATCACTTGGGGAGTGAATCATCGGATGGAAGATCTTCCTCTCCATCTTTCCTCCTCTCTGTATATCTGGCTTTGTAATAAAAAGAAAAATCTTATAAAAAAAAAGACTTATGAGGTCATTCCCCCAGGCCACCATCTCACTGCCCCTTTTTTGTACACACTATGAGTATTGGGAAACATAATTGAATAGTGTTTAAATTCTGAGACACCACACACCTCATGAGAAGGGAACCTTGCCAAACTTGCTCTCAGGAAGGTCACTGTTGGTCTCTAACCAGATGACCAGCCCAATCACACTTTCCAGTGGGCAGCACAGGAACTATCCAGCTATTTCCTAATTAGAGACCACCAGTGGGGAAGATTTCTCCAGAGAAACGCCTGCCCAGTTGAGCAATGCATGAGGTCTCAGGGAACTCCTCTAAACCCATGACACTCAACACGCTCCCTGAAGCTCCCACTCAGGAACACCCCATCTGCTTTCCTTTCCTTCTTTTCACAATCACTTGTTGAAAAACTTCTCTAGAATCTATCTCTAATTTTTATTTCTATAAATAATTAAGGAATGAGCCCACAGATTTCACTAAGCAGACTCCCTCCTGGGCGTGCCCTCCAACCAATTGTGTTGTGCAGAATGGCAGCAGAGGGGAGAATGCTGCCATGGGCTCTGGACACCCCATCAGCCCCTAAGGGACTCTGGGGGGGCAGGGCTACTCTCCTCTCCCAGGATGACTGAATAGCAGTGACAGCTCAGACAACACAATTCTTCCTTCCTTCTGTCAGCTCCAAAGACAAAGCACTCAATGCAGGGACCAACACCAGATCCTAAACCCTTGAGAGGCCCAGTCGGCCAGCGTGCGCTCTGGGAAGAGGCTCTGCAGTGCATTCCCAGCAAGTACAGCTTCTTCAACTCCCCAAGACCACCAACTAGGGTCAGCCAGGAGCCTAGAAAAATCAGCATCGTAGAAGCCAGTGAACCTCTAGAGCCTTTCTAACAAGCTAGATCAGTTTTAACTATGCTTCATTAACCTTACTTCATTAAAAACACAGTTGTTTTCAGATCCTATAAATACATAAACCACTCACTAGGGTGGGATGTAGGTCACCACACTCAGCAGGACATGATTTTTACAAGCAGTTCCATGCATGAGTATTCATGCTTACATGGTACTTACAAGAATGTCAGATACAATGACAAATACAATCTAAACAACCTACAAATCTACAACCACCCCATGTCTCTCTCTCTCATGCTCACTCTCACTCTTTCCCCTTGATCCCTTGCAGCAAAAGCATAGATGCTGCAGCCACACATAGGCTAGTAGATGAGCAATTTCAAGTATCCACCAGTTTGTTTTGGATTCCCATCCTCAACTTGACCACTGAGTGAATTCCACTGTGATTTCTCAATCAGACTGATTTCCGAGGTAACAGGCAACCTAGGCAGGTCTCTTCATTGTGGGAAAAGGGGACATGGATAAGCAAAAGGGGATCCAGGTCCCATGTGAATGAGCAGGAAACAGGGGCGTGGAGCCTGATGGATGGGGAGTGGAGGGAAAGAAGGACAGAGAGCAGTGAGAAGCTGAGAGCAGAGAGAAGCTGAGAGCAGAGACAGCAGGCCACATGTCTCAGATGCAGTCAGGGCAACAGGCACCACCAGTGACTTCCATGGTGGCCTGGGGAGCCATTTACACTGGGAGAGTCTCAGTGTCATGAATATATTCCAAGGACAGTCACCTTTTATTACAGGAAAGAACTGTTCTCAGCAAGCCCCGATCTCAACTGCTCCACTAGCTGCCCTGGGTGCCATTGAGAGCAGAGATTTCTCCATTAGGCTTGCTTGAACCTGTTCTTTTTTTTTCGTATTCATAGAAAGGGCAATATGCTAAATGTGTAACAATATCTGCTTTATTATTTTTAAGTTTCATTTCTTTTATATTTGAAAGTAAGATAAAAGAGAGGAGGAGAGACAGCAGGATCCTCTGTCTGCTAACTCATTCCCCAGTGGTTACAATGGCTGGAGTGGAAACGATCGCTAGGCAGCAGCCAAGAGCCTTTCCCAGGTCCCCTATATAGGTGCAGCGTCCCAAGGCCCTCAGCCATCCTCCACGGCCTTCCCAGGCCATAAGCAGGGAGCTGGGCAAAAGCAGGACTGCAGGAATTATAACCGTACGGGATCCGGGCATGTAAAGGCAAGGAACCCAGCTACTACAGTACACTGAGGCACTCATCTGCTTACACTCAATTGTCTTCACAATGGTTTTTAAAACATATGTAACAGAAACAATATTCTCATTAAGCCATCATGCTCACTTCTTGCAAGCTCGGGTTGTCAGCATGGTGACATTTTAGGAAGCTCTCCAGTGTGAACTCAGACTTGGATTCTGGCCAGGTGGGGCCATATTTGTGTCGCAACAGAGCTAAGAGAAAATGGGAAACTCATAACACAGTGGTTCCTGAAAACCATGGAGAGGTCAAACCATGAAAATTCTATTTTCTTTCTTCCTCTAATTGTATAAAATACCCTCAGCTGGTGGGAGGTGTGGCTATGGAGCCCCAAACCTGGTCCTCTCACACACACACAGCAGGCCCAACATTGACCCTGCGGTGAGGAAAGTAGTGTTTACTGCAAAAGTGTCTGGCAAGGAACCAAGTGTCTATGGTAAATTCCTGGGCTCCCTTTGGAGTCAGCGGTGGGAGTTCTTACAAGTAAACTTGGGGCTGAGAGGTGTGTGAAAAGAGTTAAAGTCTTTGTACATAAGCCTGTCTTCAGCTGAGGCTGCCCAGAGTCTGACCCAAAGTTAATTCTCATGCTTGCAGCTGGTTGCTAGGAAACTCCAAGGAAGACAATGAGACATGCGTGTGCAGACACAGTGAAGCCAAGCACGGCATTGTGCGTGCCAGTGTCTCAAAGCTCTTGTCTTCAGGAAAAATTGTCAGCACATGGGCACAGGTAGCTATCTCAGAGTCATGACCTGGGAGTAGGGCTGCCTGGAACCTGTGGCTGTGCATGTAGGCGAATGGGGTCAAAAACCACACCAAACACCACTATGCATATAGCAGGTTGCTCTTACTGAGATCATGTGCATGTTTGATGCATTAAGCTGTTGTGTGATGTTCTCCATACCAAAGACAGTCATTAACTTAGCCTGAGGACGTGACTAAGCTGTAGCAACTGATCAGGAAATATGATACACTGGGGTTGCTCTTTGCTTTGTGCTTCACAAAGCCATGAGTGCACTTGTCTCCACTTGATCACATTCTGTTGTCTCCTTCTCTCAGTGCTCATCTCCCAGTCCTCTTTACATATTCACTGACATGCAACCCATCAGCTCGTGTCCACGTTCCTGGGTGATCAGTGCTCATGACTTCCTTGGACTGATCGGTGATACTGTGTGCCTTACAGACTTTGTGAAGGCCAATTAACTTGAGTTCACTAGGCATCACATGCAGGTGGCAATTACAGTCTGCCTGGACCTAGAATTCTCCTGCACAAAACACAGCAGGAAAACACTGGGCACTACGGTGTCTATTGTTACAGAAGAAATGACACCTGTTGACATTCTGTTGATTAGAATTTTGCCGTACTGGGACCAGAATGGCTCCGCAGGCTAATCCTCTGCCTAAATAGCACCAGCAGCATATGTAGGTGTGAGTTTGTTTCCTGGCTGCTCCACTTCTGATCCAGCTCCCTGTGGCCTGGAGAAGCCTGTCTATGGCCTGGAGAAGCAGTGGAAGATGATTCAGGTGTTAGGGCCCTGGATAGGCTCCTGGCTCCTGGCTTCAGATCAGCTCAGTTCTAGCTGTTGTGGCCATTTGGGGAGTCCTTCAGCACATGAAGGATCTCTCTCTCTCCCTCTTTATCTCATTCTTTCAGTAAAACTGCTCTGAGGATCTTGTGCTTTCTCAGTAAATCTGCTTTCAACTGGTCCTTTCAAATAGTTCTTTGAAATAGTCCAGTAGTCATGTAGCACAGAGAAGGCTTGCTCAGAATTCCTTTCTCCCTCTTACCTCTTCCAATGCAGAAAGCACACGTGGGGCTGAAGGAGCTGAGTGCATCAGTGGACAAGGAAACTATTCACAAGCGGGAACACCTGGGCTTGTGTCTAACCTTGGAACACTGAGGGGCAGACCAAAATCCACAGTGCTCTCTCTCCTTTGTGCCTCCCTCGGGTTAAAAATAACAGAAGAGAGTGTCCCTGGCCTCAAAGCTATCTCTTCTTATGCTTTCCTTGAGTGTAAATAAACCAAAACATACCAAGACACTATGTTAATGTCTTCTCTCTTTCTTTTCTTTTCTTAACATGAGAATAATTATTCTAACAATTGCTAGCTTCACATAAGACAAGAATTGATTTAAGCCTTTGTGTTATCTGCATTCTGCTGGGGCAAAAAATTCTGTATTCTCAAAGTCTGTCATCCTGAAAGTGGATTTGGCCACAGGATAGTGTAATAAAATCATTTCTCCATTAAGCTTCTTCTTGTGTGTTTGATTAATCCTGACATGAAGGCCATGTGTTTCCCTTTCTGAGAAGAGCTGCCTGCGCCCAGTGCTTTCGTGTCCAAAGTCTCCCACCAGGTCCTACTGCATAGCCAAGCTCAGCAACAGCCATTGCAGCCAAGTGGGGAGGAAGCTCGTGGGTGGGAGATCTTTTTGTCTCTGCTCTCTGTAAATCTGCTTTTCCAATACAAACAAGTACAATCTCACACAAAAATAGCACTTGTTGCTTTAACAGAAGATTAATGAACAAACTAGGTGTCCTGTCCAGCAGGACAGTCAACGGGGTCGCAGTCACCTAGGAGAGAATGAAGGGACAAGAGACACGAAGAATGGACAGCAAGACAGTAGGTCTGATCAAGCTGTCAGTTTATTGATTTCAACTGAGGGTTTTTATATTCTTCAGTAACTAAGGCTCAGGGAGGGAAGGAGAAACTGGGACGCAGGCCATGGTCTCAAGACCGATTGTTCTTGAGCAGCCACCATGTCAACAATAGTAACCAACATATCGACAATAGCGTAGGTAATCAGTAACAAGATATCGGTAAGTACAGCATCAATCACATTCTGAAACAGTTGCTAGAAACAATTGAAGCTAAGCGTGTGATTAGCTTCATAACTTCTTTCCCAAGCATCTAGCCAACCGGGGGTTTTCCACTGTCCCATAGGTCTATATTCAAAATGGCTTCAGTGTAGCTGTAGTACATGGCTCCTGACAACTAGGTTCTAATTCTGAGTCAGTGTACTTTTGATATTAAATTTTAGACAAAATTATAAACAACATTTTAAGAATTATGGTCTATTTTCTCACTCAAATTCTCAGATATATGCCCCTAAAACCTTGTATTACTTGTTCAAACCTTCTGCAACTCACTTGAATGTTTTAGTAGTTTTGTCTTATCTTTCCCTTGAATAGTTATTCTCTTGTATGACATTTTTGCAAGCAATGCTTTACTTGATCAAAAAGTCCTCTTTTTCTCAGATTTAGTTTTATATTTGCTATTGGAAAGGCAGATTACAGTGAGAAGGAAAAACAAAGATCCTTCATCCACTGGTTAACTCCTCAGGTGGCTGCAATGACTGGTGCTGAGCTGATCTGAAATCAGGAACCAGGAGCCTCTTCCAGGTCTCCCATATGGGTGCAGGGTCCCAGACTCTGGGCCAACCTCTCCAGCTTTCCCAGGAAAGAAGCTAGGAGCTGGAGGGGAAGAGGAGGACATAGGACATAAACCAGACGTCATGTGGGATCCTGGAACATGAAGGTGGAGGATTAGCCAATTAAGACAACAGGCCAAGTCCCCAAAATTCTTTTTCATAACAGTTCTCATGAGGAACACATTCTCTTGCTTGTGACTCAGCTTTCATTTGCTGATTTCTTCAATTACATTGTGAAATTTAATCCTTTAAACTTCCCCAAATTAAGAATAAATAATCTGGAAAATGGTGTGGTACCCTATTACCTTGAACGCAGGTGTCCTCACCTTGAACGCTGCCCTGCTTCCAAACCAGGTCACTGCTTGTGGCCTGGGAAAGCAGTCTAGGACAGCCCAAAGCCTTGGGACCCTGCACCCATGTGGAAGACCAGGAAGAAGCTCCTGTCTCCTGGCTTCTGATCGGATCAGCTAGGCACTGGCCATTATGATCACTTGAGGAGAGAATTAATGGAGGAAGATCTTCCTGTCTTTCTCTCTTCCTCTTGCATATTTTATTGTGCAATAAAAATGAATCTTTAAAAAGACTAAGACTAAATTTTCTTCGTTAAAAACATTAAATTTGAAGCTTATTCATTTAAACCTGTGTTAAACTATGTTTCCTATGTGGGTAATTTGTGAAAACATACTTGGTAACAAACTCAGAATCCTTAGCATTTGAAATGTTAAAATGATCTAAGAATACGTTTAGAAGCGTGGAACTCATCTGCCTTTAACCCCAATTTATCCCTAGTAATGATACCTTAATGATTTAAGATGCTCTGATATTATAACATTTCTTCATTTGAATCAAGCTCAAAATTAGATTCATATGAACCCAAAATTACTTTCAACTCCAACTTTTGACTCTGAGTTGTGGTTTCATCGCTGCACTCTAGCAGCTCACAGCATGACCTGGGTAACTCCAGCAGATAACCAAGCTCCCTTCTGCCCCTCAAGGCAAGTCTGCCAAACAAGCTGAAACTGGGCTCCTGCCAGTGCTGACCACTGTGCCCAGGGTTCCACTGTGCTCCTAGGGTTGCCTTAGTCCACGGGGGAATGTCATTTCCAACTGAACAAACAATCCACTGGACCAACAACATTTACTCTCCCTGCTCATCCCCCAGACATCCTCAGCAACGCTCGGGTCCTAGTGGGAGGTGGTGATAAAAACCATTGTCCCATTTTCCAGCGAACGCACCAGAAAATGTTATGGGATTCATGGACTGAAAGACCAGACACTAAGGTCTTTCACAGGAAAAATTACTATTCTTGCTGTGCCACATGAGGCTCAGTCACATGCATATCCAAAAAGATTGAGTCCCATACAGGGGCATCTCCTTATTTGTCATTTTGTCTAATTTGCAAACCAGCAGCTATTTCAGTCCCACAGGGATGAGCCCACATCCCCCACAGAATCTGCTCCCGGACCCGGTGCTCTCATGGCTAGTTAGTGTCACGGTGCAGCCTTCTGTGGCCCACCTCTTGCCTGATACTCACTGGTGGTCCTGTGGCGAGCCCTGCCAGGCACGACCCAGCCCTAGCTTTCCTTTGACCAGAGGGTGATGGTCAATACTAACTAGCTCAGCTCGGGTCTCCCACAAGGCTGGATGCACTGGTGTGACCAAGTGGACTGGCCACTTGCTTTCTTTGGCCTTCTGTGTGTAACAAAAAGAACCAGAACTAATTTCAGTTGATGTAAAATGTTAATTGACATAAATGTTCTTTTATCTGCCAGTCAATTAAAACAGAGCTCTTAAGAAATCTCTGCCAAGGAGACACAGCAGTTTCTAATTTCTAGTTTCCCTTCTCCAAAGCACCTGGTCTCAGCCCCCCCTTACCTGCCTGTGCAGCAGCCTAGTTGGTGCAAGTCCCCCAGGAGTCATTCCTCACCTGTAACATACTCCCTCAGTGATCCTCCCTCCCACACATCTTTTCAAATTTAAATCTAAATTTTCATATATTGCTTAAAGTTATGTCTTACTCTCATTAACTTACATATTAGTGAAAATTTATAAAGTGATTTTGGGGTTTTATATGCACAAAATTTATTACAATATGTTTTTTAAAAGGTTCTTGCCTTTTACTTATTCTAAGAAGCCAAAAAAAGCACATAAATTTATAATTGGAAATATTGATTCTTTTTACATTTCCCCCAGTTTGTTTCAGAAAATTTTATCTAATTTACTTCGGAAACTAAAATATTAGGCTATTGTGATTATTATCTAAAGTCATACGCTTACCAAAGAGCAACATTTGAAACTTCACTGTACTTACACATAGGAGGTGAGGGGCATTCCACTATACGTTCACATACATAGTTTCTTCTTGTCTCCAAGTTATGCCTTTATGACTTAAGTATACAGCTTTTTTGACATGAAATCTCAGAAGAAAACAATACTAATGACTCTGAACATACCTTTAGTTTTATTTTTATCAAGAAATGCAAAACAACTTATCAGAGGTTTCTATATGTCAAATGGTTGTAAACCTAGCTGCCTGAGACACTGTAACTCGGAAACATGCCATCACTGCCTTAGAATTACCTCTTACTCTTCATAATCCTGGTTAGCTCTAGCTGTTCTTGGCTGGGATCTGCAGCAGAAAAACATTCCTTGAGCACTCCATTCACTAGACTAACTGCAGACTTGGGAAAGGGGTTGAGCCTTTTCCCTGTATAGTTACATTCCTGGGATTCTTGCTCCCCACTGTCACTTGCAGCAGGTTCCTCTTTAGCAAACTATAAAAGACTTTAAAGTCAGGGGTAGCCCCAGGGCCTCCTCATTCTTCATGGTGTAACTCACATGTAAGTTACACAATGACATCTGTAGGGTGAGAGGCTGCTGAGGCAGCACTAGAGGAAAAGGGAGCATCCTGCTCAAATCCCAGGGGAGCTGCAGCTCTCCAGAGAAAACCCAAAATGTAAGAAAACACCATTTGGAATACTCCCAAGGGGGAAAATAGAGGTGTGGGCACAAAACAGCTTGAAGCAGAGAGAGAGCAAACCAGTGGGGACCTGGATTCCCAGCTCTGGGCCCCCCTGCCCCCACTGTCTGCCCTGCAGGGTCACCACTGGTCACAAATAAACTCAGGTGCTCTTTTGCATGATTGCACCCTGTGTTGGACTTTCCTGCTCTCTCCAACCAGGAAACAACACAGTGGTGCCTGAACACAGGGTTTAGATTCTCCCTCTTTCTGCTTTCCTCCCCACAGTCACTATGCCTTGTAGGAATGTGCTCTGGGTGAGGGCAGTGCCCCTCGATCATCCAACCTCCTCTCTTGGCTTGTGGTCTGGGAGGCCATCAGCAGGCTTATTGCCATGGCACAACTCCCTGCAACTGGACAAGTCTCCTTTCTCTTCTTCCCCATGGTCAGGGGCTTAGGTATTGTCAAGGACCTGGGTGGGGGCTCCCCCTTGAGACAGCCACCTCCTGTCTTTTGTCAAAGGCGAGACTGAGCATCTTCTGACACTGGTGGAATTGCTGACAGGGTCTGACAGAGTGATTTGCATTCATTTCCTGCTCACCTGATTCTCCCTGAGCCTCTGGGCCAGGAAGTGGGCGGTGCCTCACTTAAGGAACCCTCTGTGGAATGGCCATTTCTGCCTCAGGAACTCCCCTACTATGCCACTGCTTCCACTGGTGAGTGTGAGAGCTTGGACTGGAGTGGACTGGCTGCAAGATCTGTCAGCTGACAAGTATGCTGGGTTTGGGGCAGGGCTGGGCAGGGCTGGGCAGGGCTGGGCAGGGCTGAGCTACTATACCAGCTGGTGCACACAAGAACCAAAACAAGTGCAGGCCAGATGGAATTTACTGTAAGGCTCACTGGCAAAAGGTAAGACTAGGTGCAGTCACATTAGGTTGAACCAGAGTATCTGCTTTAAGTGCAGGGTCTGGAGCTGGTAGAACCATCGTCACTCTCCTGCTAGGCTGCATGCTCATGAGCATGAGAACCAGGGCTGGGATTGCACCAGGCTGAACAACATGTAGCATATATGTGGGCCTGGTGTGGGGGCGGGGTGGACTGAATGGAGCTACAATACCCATGGGTGTGTGTAAGAGCTGGGTGGGATATGGAATGGACCTGACTAGACCACAACACACACCAGCACACCAAAAACGGGCTGTGGTGGGCCTTGTGGGAACTATTAGGAGTTGCCCCAACTAGGCTTTAGCACCCACTGGTGTTTGTGATGATGGGATCTGTTATAGGTTGGGTTGGGCTTGCCCAAAGCACCCATTAGTTCACGTGAGATTCTGGGGTCCATGCAGTAGGTGTGGATGACATGAAGGTGTGAAGAGAACACCTCCCCTGTTTGGCAGGGCCCAGGGGAGTTTCCAGGTGTTTTTCAGGGCCAGGCTGAGTTCTCTCTGATCACCTTGATGTGGTTTCACCCCCTGTTTGCATGGACACTCAAGCACCCCACTAAGAATTCTGTAATCTATTGAGCCATTGCTGTTGACCCCTCTGAGATGATTTTGCAATCTATGTGAGCTTGAGAGTTAATGTCGCTGATAATATCTTGGTGAATGTATCTTGGACAATTTACACACAAGCACAGTTAACCCCATGCCATTTCTGGACACCTTTTTGGGTACTTAACCATTGCCTCAGAATCTGGCCCAGACATGTAGCACACCTTCTGGGAAAGGGCATGATAAATGTCCTAAATGTTAATGCAAGTGATGGGAGTAACAGCTGTAAATGCTATGGCAATAAATATAGTTACTGTTATCTCAATGGCTATCCTGTCTTTGCAATTTCTTTGGGACATAGAAATGTAACTGTTCTGGCCACTTTTATAATTTTTAGCTAAAGGAATTAAGGATGCTTTTATTAAAGAAATATGCTTTTAATTATTGTTTCATTGTTTATAGGGTTGTAGAGCCTATAGTTATACTGGACTTCAACATTTGAAACCCTTGTCTTGGATTTTGATGTTTTTTCCTTGTGACATATATTTCCAGTTAAATGATGGGTAAATTGTAGAAATAGAAATGTAGTAGGAATGTCTTACTGATTAGCAGGTAATCGCATGTGCCTTGGCCTTGGAGTCCTGGCTGTTGCTCCATGGCTGCTACTGAAGAATGAATAATGGCTTGCTTTGAAGAATATGAATACAGTACTTTGCAGAATTGTCTTAGGGGCACCTGCTTAGCCCTGAAGTACAGACAGAATGACCAAATGTCCATACATGACCCCTTAGTCTTGAAGTAAAAATATAATAATTACTTGTTTGTGAAGAAGCTTGTGAGGTGTCTGAATAAATAAAAAGGACAGCTTCTTCTTGAGCTGTTGCAAGAAGGCACCAAGTGACAGTGTCTGTGTCTTTCTTTATCACCAACTCCACGCACACTTCCCCAGCTCTGAACTCAGCTGGGGCTGGAATCTGGCAGTGAAAGGTTCAGCTGGTGGCAGATCTGACTAGGCAGCTGGCTGGCAAGTGCAGTGGCTGATGTATGTGACAGGCCCAAACTGCTCCTGCACTGGCTGCTGCACACAAGAGCCAAGTCTGAAGTCATCCTAAGCAGGGTTTCTTGGAGGACTCCCCAACTAGACTGCTGGACTCAAACTCTGGCCTCAGGGAAAACCACAAGCTCTGTGCTCCCACTTGGAGTGCACGTGTTGGATCTGGGCCTCCTCAATTCCTCTTGTCAGAGCAGGGGGAAAGCACACACAGATGCACACGAGGGCCATGGCAGCCAGCTCATCCAGGCCAGCAGAGGATGGTGAGTGTCTCGTCAGAGGATGGAAAGCAGAAGAGTTTGGACAACTGTCCTGGCCAAACATTGCAGCAAGTGTCTGGGACTGTGGAGACAGTCATGTGGACATTGTCACCATCAAACCTTGAAAAGATTCTCTCAACTCTGGAGCTGTTGTACAAGAACTGGCGCTAAGGCAGCAAGATGGCTCTGGGCCCGATGGACTGCAGTTCAGCTCAGGAGTGTTGTTATGCTGTAGGGGGCAGTAAGCAGATGTGGTTGTGGCTTCAGCTCTGCAGGTGGCAAATTTTCAAGAATCCTGGTGAGTGTTAGAGCTCAGTGGTCACACCTGAGTCGCCAGGCTGGTCAGTGCCACAGCTCTGCAGGTGTCCTGTCGTCACTGGGTCAGTGTTGCAGTCTATAGCCAGTGACAACCAGTGGCCATCCCTGCTTTGAGCTACAGCAATCCTATCCTGCTGCCATCGCTGTCACCTCCCAGCATTTACAGGCTTCCCCAAGGAATCCCCAGGAGTCAGGTGTGAACAGGAACATTTATTTGATCATGCCTGGGTCTGCAATGAAGATGAAGATCTCGAGCTTCCATTTTTAGGGTTTTTATACAAAAAAAAAAAAATCCAGCCAATCAGACCGTTAGTATTTGGCTCCTCTACTTGCATGGTATCTTATCTTTAGGACAAACTATTGGTTAGTTCCAAGGTAGGTGGTGGGCTGCCTATCAAGGTGACTTGGCAAGTGTCACATAGGTTAAATGTTCCCAATGGGGTGCATGAGCAAATGTCCCATAAGTTGTCAGGCCTGGGGTTCACACAATTTCGTAGTACAGCAAGTGAAGCAGAAGTTACAGAAGCAGAAATATAGCAGTTAGCAATGAGCAGTAGTCAAATGGTTACAATTGTGGTCTTTAAGTTCCTCAAAGGGGTGAAATCTGCAATGTTGCAGACTATCAAAGACTCTCCAGTAACACCTCCAGGACATGCTCCCCCACATTGGGGTCTTTAAGACATCATCAAATGACTGTCCTCCACCCCCAGACAGTAAGGTAGTATGACAGCCAGGGACATGCATCCCTCTTAACTATGGAAACAAAATTTTAATACAAAATACATTTTAAAAAAGGCAGGTATTAAAGGCATAAAGGAGGAGTAAGGGAACTCTTACAGTTTTGAAGGGACCAAAAATAGTACAGGGCCAACTCTTTATGCCATTAATAGAGGAGCCCAGCCAGATTTTCTGGTTTGGATTTTGACTGAGTTTTTATATGTAATAATACTTCCTAAATGGCAACAATGACCATATCTGCCCAGGCCAAAGGCAACTCTCACCACAGCACACTGCCAAAATTATATTTTGCTGCTTCTATTGCTGGTCATCTCTTCCTGACTGATTTACTAATCAAAGCCTGTCCTAGGAATGGATCTGCAGGGGAGTATTCTACAAGTCAGGGATTGAGAGTCTTGTGCTTTCCACAACTGTGGACACACACTCACGGCCTCAACAGGCTTCCTCTGTGGGTGACAGGAAACCACTGTGCTCTGTCCCAAGCAAGGTTCCACCTTCTAAGAATACTGCCAATCCAACACGGCTGCACCCTCACCTGCCTTACAGTACACATGAGTCCCATTCGAATGGTGACTAGAATGAGGGGGATTCATGCTAACAGGTGGTGAATGCTATGGAGCAAATGAAGCAAAGTGATGCCCTGGGGCTCTGGCTTCAGAGCAGACTGGCTGAGAAGGTGATGCTGTAGGCAGATCCTGAGGGAAGGCTGCAAATCTCTTTTTTTTAAAGATTTATTTTATTTTCATTACAAAGTCAGATATACTGAGAGGAGGAGCAATAGAGATGAAGTGGAGCCTCTGGGATTAGAACCAGCGGCCATATGGGATCAAAGCGAGGACCTTAGCCACTAGGCCAAATCTCCACGGGTCCAGGCAGACACTCTGTAGGAGAGTGGGCCTGCTGGGGTGAGGCATGGGACACAGAACAACCAGAGAATACAGGGGCCATTTCCTGTGGGGTCAGGAGCTCTGCTGCATCTGGTTCCAGTGCTGAATGAGAGGCTCAGAGCAGCAGCTTGCTGGGTGGTACTCAATATTGCTGGAGTCTTGGGGAAAGGCAGGTGTGCAGACCCTATCCATCCATGGTGCTGAGGGTAGCCCTGCCTACTGCACTGAGAGTGAACTGTCCCTGACCTGAGAGATGGAGTCCACTAATACGTGGTCTGGGACATGAACTGGCCCTAGCAAGCACAGGGCTCGCCTGAGACTGAGAGCCTGTGGGAGAGGAAAGGACACTGAGGCCTGTGAAGCCTTTTAGGAACTGTGGCCCCCCTGACTGGGATGGTGGTGACACAAGTCATAAAAAGAAGAGGATGCAGTGTAAGGTGAAAGAGCAGAATCCTGAGTCCCCCAGGACCAGCACACCAAGTTTTCACCACAGCCCAGGGCTGGAGGGCTTGCTAACTGGCCCTAGAGTGTGAGTGCTTCAGTAACAGGCTCACCATGCTTCTCTCCCCTTACCTGCAAACCCTTTGCAAAGCTGCCCTACAGCTGAGCCCTGCCAGAAACAAAGCATTGTAGCCAAAATCAGTGCCAAAGTCAGCTGTCTGCTGACTAAATGGAGCGGCCACTACAGCGTGGATATTTCCCTGGAACATCGGTCCCAGCTGCACCTATGGATGTGCAGGCTCATGTGAGCTGGATTCACCCTGGGGCCTGGTTATGGACAGGGAAGGGCTCCCTTTACCTGTGTCCCACTTAGATGTCTCACTGGGCTTTGCACATCAGCTCAGGTGCCAGGCACCTCTGCACACTGCATGGGAGCCTCTCCAAGATGCTCCCTCTTCACCCCTTCTCCATTCATGCCTTCTCG
The DNA here is from genome assembly GCF_030435755.1 of Ochotona princeps. Lineage (NCBI taxonomy): Eukaryota > Metazoa > Chordata > Mammalia > Lagomorpha > Ochotonidae > Ochotona > Ochotona princeps. The sequence goes on along the minus strand of NW_026696420.1, from coordinate 107,124 downwards.
CCAAAATGACATCCTCCAAATGGAAAATGAAGGCACTACACAGAACCAAGTTCCTGTAGATTCACCACAGGTCTCCCCAGGAGCCATCAAGATAAAGGATTTGACCATCAGGGTCTGATCCTGCTCAGTCCCAGTCCCCACAGCCCATGAATTTTATGGGTATATTTGGCCAATGCCAGATTCAATCATCTAGTTTACTCATCTCAAATCTTCAAAATTTTATAATTTTTTTAAAAATAATTATTTTTTTCTTGTTTGAAAGGCAGAATGTCATGAACAGCGTAAGAAACAGAAAAGGATTGTTCCATGGTTGTACCAAACCAGGAGTGTGTATCACTACGCTGATTTTTCGGTGTGGGTGGCAGGGGCCCAAGAACTTGAAATATGTCCATGGTCCTTACCAGGCACATTAGCCTATAGGTGACCCAACGCACAGTACCTGGGACCCAGAACTGGCACTTGGATGTGGGGTGCTAACACTGCAATTGCAACTTAACTTACTGCACCACAATCTAGGCCTCTCCTTGTAACTTTCTCATTTAAGGTTTATTTGTTAAAAAGGTATAATCATAGAGGGAAGAGATACAGAAAGAGATCTTCCATCTGCCAGTTCACACCTTCAGGAGACACAGTGGCTGGAAGTCAGTAGCCAGGAGCTTCAGCCAGGACTCCCATGTTGGGGCAAGAGTCCAAGCACGTGTGCCATCTTCTCATGCTGTCCCAGGCTCATTATTAGCAAGAATCCAGCTCAGAATAGAGCAGCTGGGACTGGAACTGCACCCCTATCGGATGCCAGTGTTCCAGGCAGTGGCTTTGCCTGCTACACCCATTGTAGCTTCTTTCAGCTGACCCACTTAACTTCTGTAGGCATGATATGCTTAGGCAGTGTCCAAGATGTTCTGTCTTTGTCTACCACTGTGGAGTCATTATCCACCTGCTGTCATGCCAGACACTTCCCAACACAAATAATCCCCTTAGTTTGCATATAGTTATGGACCCAGCATGATGGTTGGATTAGTTCATACTTCCCCTTGCAAGAGCTGCGATCCCATATGGCTCCCTGCATGTGACCTGGTAAAGCAGTGGAGCATGCCCCAAAAGTCTTGGGACCCATCACCCAAAAGAAGCTACTTGATCCTTTGAACCGATTTAGCTCCAGCCATGCAGACACTGGGAGAGTGAACTGAAAGAGAAAAGTAGGGTTAATGCTTTACTGCTTCTGTATCCTGCTTGGCGAGACCAGATAAGGGGTAGGGGAATGGCCATGCTGGGCCTGACAATGGGAAGAAGGCCTAAGTTTCTATCTCCTGATAAGTAAATTCCTTAGTCGGAGGAAATGAGGCTGGAGGACCCTGAGCTGGTGCCAGACTAAGGTCATAAAATTTGTACCAAACCCAGCAAGTGTGCTGAGCTCGCAGTATAAAATGCCTGTACCCCTGGACATCGGGGCTTCTTCTCCTTGCAGAGTGGGAGCCCGTTCGCGAACGTCAATAAAATCCCTCTTGCTTTTGCAGCCTCTGACCTGGTTATTGGGAGCTTTCGGGCGGCGACTCCTGGGGCCCGTACCTGTTAAACCCCCGCGGTTTAACAGAACTAGCAGATGGAAAATCTTTGTCTCTATCTTTCCTTCTGTCTGTAAATCTGCTCAGATTCTCATGCGAATGAGGATGTTCTCTTTCCCTAAAACCCTGCATGAATTCTCTCATGCCTAAAGCCTGAAACAAATCTAAAACCAGTCTCTCTCTCTGCTCTGTCCCTTCCTGAAACATAAGCATAGAACCTGCAGCCACATGTAGACTTGAAGAGGAGCAAGTGCAAGCACCCACCTGGTTGTTTCTGGGTTGCAATCCTCAGTCTGACCACTGAGTCAACTTCCACTGTGATTTCTCACTGGACTGGTGACCGAGTTAACAGGCCAAATATGACCAAATTCTACAGACGCTTTTTAAACTATAAAACTCATTTCTAACATTCCCATCACTTCCTTGGAATGACCTCTTACTCTTCAAAATCCTGGTTAGTGTTAGGGGGTGTAAGCAAGATCACTCCAGACATGTGTAAGGTTCATTAAGGAGTCTTTACCAACCAAGCTTGGTGATAAAAGACCATACTAGAAAAAGCAAATCACAAGTCCATATGGCAATCCAATCAATCATAATCCAACCAAACATAATCCCAAAAGGAGCAAATTGTCATTACCCATAAGTCCATCCAATAAGCTGAAGACCTATGTCTCAGCTTCCCCAACAATATAAGTTATCCTAAGAGATATGCAACAAATATCCTGGGCACACTTACAAAGCTGCAGACATTCGCCATTCCCTGGCTTCTCTGGCCACATTCCATCACCGTTAGGCCTCACCTCTGCTGGAACTCCTGATAGTACACAAACCAGAAACAATATTACCATATCCATTGTCTCATGTAAGCAGTACCCAAGGACCATGATTGCTCTGACCAACAGAGCCAGTAACGTGGACAGGGAGAAGGTCTGGTGATGAAGCATCGACGGGAGACCAGTGATGGTAGAAGTCTGCGAAGTCTCGTTTTATTGCTGCTTCACCTCTCCTTATATGCTCTTCCCCCACGTCCGAATTTAGCAGAATATTGCGTACAGATCAATCCAATTACTCCAAGTGTTTTTAGTCGCAAGCCCAGTTTCTGTTTCTACCCAGCTCTACGAGTGCTAATCAACTCCTTAGCTCACTGCCAATGGGTGCTGGCTATCACTGGCTGCACCCCATAACAGCCCTAGCAGTTCTTGGCTGGGACCTGCAGATCATTCCTTGAGCACTCCATTCACTAGACTAACTGCAGACTTGGGAAAGGAGTTGAGCCTTTTCTCCAGTAAAGGAAATAACAGCCTCATTTCAGACTCGGTTGCACTCTGGTCATTTCAGTTACATTCCTGGAATTCTTGCTCCCCGCTGTCACTTGCAGCAGGTTCCTCTTTAGCAAGCTATAAAAGACTTTAAAGTCAGGGGTAGCCCCAGGGCCTCCTCATTCTTCATGGTGTAACTCACATGTAAGTTACACAATGACATCTGTAGGGTGAGAGGCTGCTGAGGCAGCACTAGAGGAAAAGGGAACATCCTGCTCAAATCCCAGGGGAGCTGTAGCTCTCCAGAGAAAACCCAAAATGTAAGAAAACACCATTTGGAATACTCCCAAGGGGGAAAATAGAGGTGTGGGCACAAAACAGCTTGAAGCAGAGAGAGAGCAAACCAGTGGGGACACTGGATTCCCAGCTCTGGGCCCCCCTGCCCCCACTGTCTGCCCTGCAGGGTCACCACTGGTCACAAATAAACTCAGGTGCTCTTTTGCATGATTGCACCCTGTGTTGGACTTTCCTGCTCTCTCCAACCAGGAAGCAGCACCGTGGTGCCTGAACACAGGGCTTAGATTCTCCCTCTTTCTGCTTTCCTCCCCACAGTCACTATGCCTTGTAGGAATGTGCTCTGGGTGAGGGCAGTGCCCCTCGATCATCCAACCTCCTCTCTTGGCTTGTGGTCTGGGAGGCCATCAGCAGGCTTATTGCCATGGCACAACTCCCTGCAACTGGACAAGTCTCCTTTCTCTTCTTCCCCATGGTCAGGGGCTTAGGTATTGTCAAGGACCTGGGTGGGGGCTCCCCCTTGAGACAGCCACCTCCTGTCTTTTGTCAAAGGCGAGACTGAGCATCTTCTGACACTGGTGGAATTACTAACATGGCCCGACAGGGTGATTTGTATTTATTTCCTGCTCACCTGATTCTCCCTGAACCTCTGGGCCAGGAAGTGGGCGGTGCCTCACTTAAGGAACCCTCTGTGGAATGGCCATTTCTGCCTCAGGAACTCCCCTACTATGCCACTGCTTCCACTGGTGAGTGTGAGAGCTTGGACTGGAGTGGACTGGCTGCAAGATCTGTCTGCTGGCAAGTATGCTGGGTTTTGGGGGAGGGCTGGACTACTGTGCCAGCTGGTGTACACTAGACCCAGACTGGGTGCAGGCCAGATGGAATTTACTTTAAGGCTCACTGTGGCAAGAGGCAAGACTGTGTGCAGTCATATCACCTGAACCACAATACCCTGGGCAAGAGCAGAATCCAGGCTGGTAGGAGAACTGTGGTCACTCTCGTGCTAGGCTGCAGCTCACACTGGTGGCCATGAGAACCAGAGCTAGCATTGCACCGTGCTGAACAAGACGTGCATTATTTTGGGTCTGGTGTGGTGATGGGGTGGACTGAATGAAGCTACAATGTACAGCAGTCAGGATTTCAATCTGTGCTCTATGAAATGCTGGCACTGCAAAAGCAGCTTTACCTGCTGTGCCACAGAACTGGCCCTTTCAGTGTGGTTTGTATCTGAGTTGCTGTATTTGCTCATTTCAGGTTTTTTGTTTGTCCACACCTCAGGGTATGCTTACCTCAAGACCTATTGCCGGCAGCGACGCCCGCACCACCGCATTCCCCAAGCTGAGCCGAGGGACTAGGGTTGAAAATGGAAACAGACAGTGGGTCATTCATGTAAGGAAAATGCCACTTTATTGAGAAAATGCTGCTCTTTTATACTATTTTCTAATTTTTTATACATTTCCACCCTCACTCCCGGGGCCTTATCTATCTCTCCATTTGACATTGTTTAACCTCTTCTGGACACACTCTCAGGAAGCTGCGGTAGGAGGGATGGCCAAAGATTCTCAATCCCTGAAAGTTTGCATAGATAACAGAGCAAACAATTCTGGGAATCACTCAAGCATCCTTGTGACCAGCATGCAGGCTAGATGGTGGAATTTTCCCATGGTTGGGTCTAGGAGATGCCGGCCACAGCAACCTATGACACCTGGGGATAAAAGGAGTCGTGTGTGAGTGGGGATAAAAGGAGTTGTGTGTGAGTCGGGAAAAACGTCTTAAGCTGAAGGTGGAGCAGGTGTTCTTGGCATGATGAGATTGGAGTGTGAAGTGGAACCCTCCCCAGGGACAGGCAACAGGTTGAGGGAAACATCTCTTGATGCGTCCTCTAGATATTGCCTAGGTGGACCCCTGTGCGTGAGCCATAGGTGCAGAGGAGGAAGGCAGGGCAGGGAAAGAGGCTCCTGTGTGGACAAGAATGCTTCCTGTGCTACCAAAGCTTACTACCCTGTGGAGTTTCCTTTGACAGAAAATGATCCAAATGATAAATATGCAAGTCTAATATCCAAATCTCTTAATGCTACAGAACCAGGTGCATTGAGTCTGCAACTTGCAAGCCTGGCTGTTAGGATGACCAGCTCACTGCTGCCTGCAGGAACCCCACTCCCTGGCTGTGAGGTCACCCAGTGCTCCTTAGGGCTGCCTGGGATTGATTGCTTGGATGCTCCAACTCTCCTGAATGTGTCTTGTAACCCACATGCCTGGGGTAAGCTAGGCACTTCCCTTGTTACTATAGCCCTGCTGCTTAGGGTATAACAATACAGGAAGCCAGAGGTTTACCACTTGATTCCTGGACGCCCATCTGCCCACAGGCACAAGTGGAACTGCCTTTCCTCCCAAGAGTCTCAAGTCCTGCTCAGTCCCTTCAGCCTGTGTCCTCAACATTAAGATTAAACAATTGACTACGGTAGAAAAAAGTAAAAATCATTATTGGTTTGTGTAGTTTTATCAGTTTAACCATAGCTATTTAATATCATTTGTCTTCCACAGTTTTCTATTCTCTGACAACACTTGCAATCATATTTATGAAATACACTTTAACGGATTTTTCTGGCAACTTTTTTTTCATTTGCTATTATTATCATTTTATTATATAGTTCCATAAGCCCTGAAATTACTCTTCCTCCCAAATCCTCTCCTCTTGCACTGATTTCCCCATATATTAATCCAGTGGTATAGTTCCATATAAACAGTCATAAGGCCATCATTGCAGGGGTACACAGCGGCAGAGTTCAGCATCCTATTGTCAAGGTTTATTTAATAGGTTCGTCGGGAGTGCATCTTTAATCTGTAAGTAAAGATGCTTACTGTATTCTATCTTCCTATCTGGATATGGAAATTCCCATTATACAATTACTGTAGATGACCTTAAATGAAAAGACACAAAATAAAATCAGCAACAGGAAGAATAAAGTAACTAACAATGCCATGAAGTTAAATGACATTCCATTGAATGACTAAGGTGTCACTGAATAAATTAAAAAGAGAATGAAGAACCTTCTTGAAGAAAATGATGCTACTGTATGATCTGTCAGTGAACAACTTAATAAGAAAAAAAGTGTTTTAGAGAAACAAAAACTAAAACACACACAATCCATGAGAACATCTTAAATATCATTTGTAGGGCAGGTTTGGAAGAGGCATATTCCTTACTGTTGAAGGATTTTATTTCATTTTCAAAGACAAAGGAAAACTTTGCAGGATACATTATTCTGGGCCAACACATTTTTGCTTTTGGAAACCAGGATGTGTCACTCCATTCTCCTCTTGCCTGTAGAGTTTCCAAAACATCTTGGGATGCTTTTAAGTTTCTAAGTTTGCTCTTGAAACTGACTCCTGTTCATCTCACACTCATCTCATACTCATCTCCCTGCTGGGACCAGGTCAGCAATGAGGTCAAATCTGATATGGCAGTGAGAGACAATCACAAGCTCACTACCAAGTGCTTGATCAGTGACACTGATGTTTGTTTTCCTTAATCTGTGTGTAACCTTATATTCTGCTCCACAGATGGAAAAGAATTCCTGATGGATCCTTCAATTCCATCACCTTTAAGCATGGAGAAGTTGGCAATACCATTCCTCTGAAAGGGTCCATTCTTCTTGGTGGAGATGGCATTTAATGAGAGGGATAGTTTAATAGGTCAGATTTCTGTTAGAATAAGAGAAGGGAAATCTTTTAAAAAGTGTGCAAAATGGGGGAGCTTTGGCAGTAGCTCAACTGGCTGATCCTCAACCTGCAAGTGCCAATATTTCATACGGGCATTATGAGAGCTGGAAAGTTTAAAATAGTGTCAATCTTGTTAGGACCTCTAAGTCTGCTTGAGTCTCAGGGTGAGCAGAAAACATATGCTCTGTTATTGACACCTATGTAAAATCAGAATATAAGAAAAACATCTGTCCACTTTAAAACTTGGCTAACTGTAAAACTGCTGGCTAGGGACCTCCACAATGGCTCAGTGGCTTAATCCTCACCTTGCTTCCCATCCAGCTCCCTGCCTGTGGCCCGGGGAAACAGCAGAATATGGCTGAAGAATTGGGACCCTGCACCTATGTGGGAGACCTGGAAGAATCTCTTGGCTCCTGGCTTCAGATTGGTTCAACTTTGGCCATTACAGCCACTTGTGCAGTGAAAGAGCAAGTGGAAGCTCTTTCTCTCTGTCTCTCCTTTCTGGATATCTGCCTTTCCAACATAAATAAAATAAATTTCAAAGAAAAAAAACTGGCTTCTGTGACCCATATTTGCTTGCTCACTTGTGTCAGCTTCTCACTACCAAGGAGTCTATATACACACTTGCCCATTGGATAGCTTCACATAATTCAGTTATTGTGTATATTATTGTGTATAATCCTATGTATTGTGTATAAATGGTGTGAGTATGTTCTTTAATTGTGTCTGGGAGTTGGGTTGCAGGTGGCCAACTTCCACCCTTCTCCTCAGATTGTCACTCAGCCAGGAAGTTTTCTCTGACAGCCCCGGCCAAAACACAGGTCTTTTACACTCTTTACTGGGAAGCAAGAGTGCTCAACCCTGAGAAGACAAAACATTCCTGCGATTTCCCCTTTGTCATATTGTATCAATGCCAGCTTAGCTGATTGAATAGTTTTCCATGCCAGTATGAGTTTCAAAGCACTTACCTGTGACTTGTTAAGGCTGCTTCCCTATTCCACTTGTGGAGGCATGGACCAGTGCACTGGCTGGTGAGTAAAGATAGCGAGCTTGTAAGAGTGTGCCTTTGACTCATTTTTGTGAAATAGAATTGGTCAACTCTCAACGCTCACTGGTTTTTGTGCCAGTTGCTCCACTTTCTGTCCAGTTTCCTGCTTGTTGCCTAGGAGAGCAGTGGAGGACAGCCCAAAGCCTTGGGACCTGGCAACCAGAAAAAGCTCCTAATTCTTGGCTTCAGTTCAGCTCAACTCTGGTTATAACAGCCACTTGCTGAGTGAGCCACTAGATAGATAGAAGATCCTTGTCTCTGCTTTTCTGTGTAAATGTACTTTTTCTATTAAAATAAATAAAGTCTGTCTTAACATGTAAAAAATGCATACTTGCCAAAAGCTGTCTTTTGCAGGACAAAGTACCAGTCCCACTCTAAGTTTCTCATTTTCTCACTAAAACAATGACTGGCTTGGTTCTTGCTGTGGGCTTAGCATCCTCTCCTGGAGCTCCATCAGCTGCCGTGCTCACTCTTGGTCTTTCCTGGATGCTTTGTGCATCTACAGGAATGGGTTCCTCTGCTTGAAGGCACATCCCAACCAGCCACAGGTATTATCCATCAGACAGCTTTTAAAAGAAGGCAATAGAGGACACACCCCGAAGGCAAGGAGAAACAGACAAGACTTGCTCTAGAGGCTGACCTAGGGCACAAGATGAGCCTGAAGGCAGGAAGCTTGGGCAATTATTTTTGTAGCTTGCAGAGCCTGCCTTGGGGGATAAAGACAAGAACAAAAGTGCCTGTTTTGCTGAGGTCACCCAGGGCTTGCTTCTGTGCAGATTGTTCTGGTTTCTCTAACACTAACACCTGAGCCCTATATTATAACACAAGCATATGTTGAGAGATGTGACTGGGGCTCAGAACCTGTGAGTCTACAGCCCCCGGTTCTGGTATTTCGTCACCTGGCCCTCCTCTGAGCAGCGCTTCTTCCACTGACACACAGGGCTGCTGGACCGTGCCGGCAGCCACATGATGAGAAAGTGAAAGTGACAGATGCTCATGGTTTATGAGTGCATAATTGCCGGAGACCAGCTCCAGCTGAGAGCTTGAAAGGATAGCTGAGAGCTTGAAAGGATGCGTGGATCGGGCGAGACTATAAGAGAAACAGAAAAGACATGGACCACTATGGCTTGATGCTCATAATGGACAACTCAGAAAAGTTGCCTTCTTTATTTATACACAAATCATCACAAGTTTTTGCACAATATCCAATTGTTTCATTTTTACATCATGGTTAATAAAATGCAAAAAACAATCCTAAAAAATATTATTTACTTTAAAGAACATTTCTGGCAAACCATTACTCATTGAAATCTGCAGTGACCTGGCTGAAGCCAGGAATTCCACGGTTGGCAGCGCATGCAGTTACATATTGAGAAGTAGTTTATTTGTACTCAAAATTAATTTTATACTCAAAATCAATTTTTACTAAACACAACTAATATTGATTAAAATATTAAGAGTATAGAATTAAAAGATCATAAATAAAAGGATTTTATAAAAGCATATAACATAGATTCTTAGCTAAATCTTATAATCAAGTCATGCATTAATTACTGTCACCTTCACCTAGTGCTGATTCAATTGTTTTTTGTTCTTTTGTTAAAGGGCAGTTAAAGGGATCAAGGAAGCTCAGCCAATCTACAAACAGAGGGCTTTACAAGAAACTTCCTTTTATCTGTATGAACTGTTTTCTTTCCCTAAGTATAAGTGCCAATATAAGATAGAAGTTTTAATAAACTATTTTCTTTCCCTAAATATAAATGCCAGTGTAAGATTGAGATTTCAAGCCATTTTGAGGGGGTTCACATTTGTTTCCCTTTAGAAGATGCCCCATATACTTTTGCTTTCTGTGATGAGAAACTAGAATGCATCATATCATGTGTTGTAACAGTTCAAGGCACATGGTAAACAAACTCTTTGTACCTCCATGATTGCCATCAGTTCCAAGATATTATCAAGCCATTTCTTAGTGAAAACATTACTTATACTAGGGCAAATTCCAGGACAAAAGTGGGCACATAACAGGATGTTTGAAGACATTGTGGGCTCAATTGTACTATTGTATACTTTCACCTGTGTGTCATAGCCTTACGTCACTAAAGATGTTTTTATCATAACATGATTGATCAATTTGAGGTGTCATACCAGTTACAGGAATCACTTCCCATTAGCAGAAAAACAGCAACAACACCCTCAGGAGAATTCTATGAAACATCAGAGAGGTGATTGAGTGTCCATACAATGGTGTGAGGCAGCAATGAGGTGACCAGAGACATTCCGCCGGGCCTTGCCTCACTGCTAGAAACTCCTCATAGCCTTGCTAACCAAGGAGCAGTGCCAGCCTGATCAAATAAAAAAACAGGAAGTGCTGTTGTCCCTGACAACCTCACAAGCCATGGGCAGTAATAAGCAGCTTGGTGACTTTGAAGGCGCTCAGATCTCTGCTTTGTCACTGAGTGGGCATTGCTGAGGCTGCTGGAAGTCACTATTTGTAGCCCACCTCTAAGGGACAAAGACCACATGCGCATCCATTCAAGTGCTGAACTACCACATACCAAGGGTGGGGAGCAGCTTTTTAGTTGAATTGCTGATTAGGACAATAAGATTCAGGATAGCATTTGACAACTGGAAAGCAAGACACCTCCGTGAGAAGGGAATCTTGCCATCTGTCAGGAAGGCTGTAATTTGTCCCTTAACACATGCAGCATAATCACACTTTCCAGTGGGCAGTACAGGAACTACCCAGGACTTCCTAATTAGAGTCCCCCAGTGGGGAAGGCTTCCACAGGATGCCTGGTGGGAACCCAACAGAGGACTCCTGTCCAGCCCAGTCGATTGACATAATGAAGAGTCACGGAACTCTCTCTCTCTCTCTCTTTTATTGTAAAGTCAGACATACAGAGAGGAGGAGAGACAGAGCAGAAGATCTTCCTTATGACGGTTCACATTTCAAGCAGCCACAATAGCCAGTGCTGTGCCTATCAGAAGCCAGGAGCCAAGAACTTCCTCCAGGTCTCCTACACAGGTGCGGGGTCCCAAGGATTTGGTCCATCCCCAACTGCTTTCCCAGGCCACAAGCAGGAAGCTGAAAGGGAAGTGGAGCTGTCCGGATTAGAACCGAAGACTATATGGGATCCAGGCTCGTTCAAGACGAGAACTTCAGCCACAAGGGCACAGTGCTGGGCCGGAGTCAGGGAACTCTTAACAACCCTAGGCACATCCTGAATTCCCACTGTGTCTGCCTCTCCTGCCAGAAGACACCCCACATCCTGGATCCCTCCTGGGAGGAGTTTTTCCCTTCCCTCCTCTTTTCATGTTTACTTGTTTGCTTTGCAAATAATTCCTGTAATCTGTAACGGATTCGCAGCTTTTACAACTTTTTTTTATTAATTTCTATATTAAGCTCATTAAAGAGCTCACCAGGTTTTGCTGGTAACAGACTTGCTCCCTGCCTGTATTCAAAGGTCTTGTATCTGAATTTGTTTCTACTTTCCAGTTAGCAGGTATCACAGGATTTTTCACCAATTTGGAATCCTGCTGCTGTCACAGTCTGGTCCACTTGAATAGGTGTGATGGCTTGTGCAGCACAGCTCTCGAGGGTAACTCCTTTGTTTCCTGTATCATTGGATGTGTGACTGACGGGGCAGCAGCTGCATTGTCCGCTGAGCATTTCCAGGCATGAGTAGGTGGCAGCCTTTTCAAAGGAGATACCAAGAGCATGGCCACCCCAGCTTGGGACAATATCTGGGCTTCTTATGGCTAAATCAATCAATAAAAAGACGGCAATCTTCATATTAATATCACACAAAATAAAAATATCTCAGAGCCGTCTGGAAGAAGGCTCTGGAATAAAATCCAGAGTCTTCTGAAAACATGTTCAATGACATCAGAAACATTGAAGTGCTACAGAGAAACCTTGTGGTGGCATTGCATACTAGCTACCACATAGCTATGGTCCCTCTGCCTGAAAAAATATGTGTTGTGTTCAGGTTTTGTTGTACTAGTTTTTTTTTTTTTGTCTTTACTCATGTACTTATGTTGTTAGGGCTTATAACATTACATATTTATATAATTTATTTCAAAATAAAGTATGCACTAATGTGTATCTAAATTTACACAAAATTTGTGTTTATTGCTTTTCTTGTCCCCTGTGATGAAGCACCTCAGATCTATGAATAGGAAACCTTGGAAGTACAAGTACATTTCTATGTTGTATCAATAAACATGAATATTAACAAGGTTACTTATGTCTTTCTATATTGAATTCAATAAGTTGATGAATTTACAAATATGCATGCAAAGGTATATTTATCTAATTGTACTATATTTGCAGATGATATCCATGTGCCCAACTAACAGGAGCAGCCTCAGTGTTTTTTGAAAATCTTCGTGAGCCTTTGAGTGACCTTTGGCCTCTAGCCTGGCCCATCTTTTTGCTTTGCGCATGCACATTCAACATCCCAAAGTTCCTGCAGTGCATACATCTGAACTGTGTCCTTGCTTGGGCTCTCCTCGCTACAGCCTTCAGCCATCTCACTAAGTGTGTGCCCAGGGACCTCAGTCATATATCTGAATTGTCTCCTTGTTACAGCCTTCAGCCATCTACACTGAGTGTGTACCTGGGCCACTCTGTCAACCTTTGGATCCTGCACCCATGTGGGAGACCTGAAAGAGGCTATGGGCTCCTGGCTTCAGATTGCAGCTGCTTGGGGAGTGAACTATTGGATCTTCCTCTCTGTGTATCTGACTTTCTAATAATAATTTAAAAAATGAATGTCTTTTTAAAAAAAGATGCACTGACATAAGTCTCTTCCTGGAGGGATTACGTGGGAAACAAGGCCAGCTCTCATTGGGAGGGATACCCCTTGGCTGGGCTGGGCTCTCTGGACTGATGTGGTTCTGTCAGCTCTCACAGCTCCAGGAAGTAGCTAAATATGCCCTGGGTTTTTCTCCTGTTAGAGTGTGGGCATAATGTTAGTAAGTTAGAATGTTAAGAATATTAGCGTTACGTGATATTAGGCACATTGGGGTGAGAAGCCACTACTTCGCTAGGTCAAGGAGGCACCTGAATTGTGGGAAAGCTCCACTTTAACAAGAACTCTGTCTCCCTTGTTTCTTTATAACAGCTGCAGGAAGGCAGGGGCACAGTTCCCCCTGTCCCAGGGACTGGAGGAACCATAAAGATAAGGGTGCCAGGATGGGATGAGCCGTAAATAAGAAGTGTGGGAGCGTAAACAATAAGTGTAGGAATGTAAATAATGAGTGTGAGAACGGAATAGACTGCTTGCACCTGGGAGCCACATAAGTCTAAATTTGTTACTTTTGAGTTGACTTTGATATATGTTACAGCCAAAATGGGGTATATAATCTCTAGCCTTATGTTAGGTCAGGGTTAAATCCGCTTGGCTGGCCTGTGTGCCCCAAATACGATCTGACCCCAGCATGTTGGCACAATTAACTCTGTTTGCTTTTTGCATTACCAGCGAGGCTCTTTGTCGTTATCTGGGGGTTGACTAGCTTACACCCTAACTTCCAGGGGAAGCACTGGCCTGGACTCTAACACTCCACAAAAAATTTTCACAAGAGGCAAAGTGGAGCCACTGACCTCTGCTGGTGACTGCAGCATGCTTGTCTGCTTTATTGTTTCCTAGGGCCTATATTGATGTACAGAGCTACGTGCACTCATTTCCGTGCTTTGGTTTGGGGAGTTAAGATGATTTGTACTGATGTAATTTATTCAGTGCATACCTGCATTTGTGACCCTGCACATGATAAATTTTGCTGAGGGCTTATTTGGTATAGTGAAACACCGCACATCTGCTGATTGAGAAACATGGCTATATGAATAAATGTAGATTCTTTTGCATATATCTCTGAATATTAATGCTTATGTAAACATTTTCATTTTTAAAAAACTTATTTTATTTGTACTGGAAAGTCAAATACACAGAGAGGAGAAGTGGAGAGAAAGAGCTTCTGTACCTTGATTCACTCCCCCATCAGCCAACAAACTGAAGCCAGGAGCCAGGAGCTTCTTCCAGGTCTCCCACATGAGTGCAGGGTCCCAAGACTTGGAGCCATCCTCAACTGCTTTCCCAGGCCACAATCAGAGAGCTGGATAGGAAGTGTGGCTGCTGGGATTAGAATCGATGCTGATGTTGGATCCCAGTGCAAGGAGAGGACTATAGCAGCTGGGCTATCATGCCAGGACCAACATATTCCTTTTTAAGCACTATATTTGTCATGATTTTTTTAGATTTATTTTTAAAATTTTTTATTGCAAAATCAAATATACAGAGAAAAGGAGAGAAAGAGAGGAAAATCTTACATCAACTGGTTTACTCCTCCAGAGGTCAGAATTGCAGGAGCTGAGCCAATCTGAAGCCCGAAGCCAGAAGTTTCTTCCAGGTTTCCCACATTGGTGCAGGGTGCCATTGCTTTGAGTGACCCTCCACCTGCTTTTATGGGCCACAAGCAGGAGCTGGATGGAAAGTCTAGCAGCCAGGGTATGAGCCCGTGCCCATATGGGATCCCAGTGCATGTAAGATGAGGATTTAGTTACTGGGCCATTGCCCTGGACCCTTAACCATTTTCTGCTGGAAGAGCATGTGCATGTGCTTCCTTTGGAGCTAGTACATGAAGGTCAGTGTGTTGTTGGTGAGGTGCTCAAGAAACTCAACAACACCAAACAAGCAATCCAGCTAGGACATGGGCTAAAGGACCCATGGTAGCCTTGTAGCTTAAGTCATCTTGGATGTGTCAGAATCCAATATGGCTCCACTTTTTATGCCAGTGGCTCCACTTTCCTTCCAGTTCCCTGCCTGTAGCTTGGGAAAGCAATCTAAGATGTTTCAAAGCCCTGGATTCTGCACCCATGTGGGAGACCCAGAAGACACTTTAGGCTCCTGGCTTCAGATCAGCTCAGCTCCAGTCAATGCAGCCACTTGGGAAATGAAGAGGCAGACAGAAGATCTTCCTCTCTGTCTCTCCTCTTCTCTGTATATCTGAGATTCCAAAAAAAAAATAATAATAAACCTTAAAAGCAAGTGAAGACTACATGAAGAAAATACTGGGGCTGGCACTGGAGTTTAGTTGGATAACTGCAGTGCTGGAACCCTGTTGACGCGGGCTTGAGATATGGTTGTTCCACTTGCAATTCAGCCCACTGCTAATGATCCTGGGAAAGCAGTGGAGGATGGTGCCCCCATGTGGTAGAACTGTAAGAAGCTTCTGGCTCCCAGCTCCAGATGAGTTCAGCTCTGGCTCTTTCTTTAAAATCTGTCTTCCAAATCAAGCTGAATCTATCTTGAAAAGTAAGGAAAGGAGGAGAGGAGGTGGAAACGAGGTGGGGACAAAGGGTACGGTGGTAAGTATCCTTAAATTCTTAGAACGGTACATGTGATCGGGCTGCTGTTGTGGCACAGTGGTTAAAGCCATGCCCTGTGACACCGCATGCTACATGGCTGAAGTGTCAGCTACTCTATTTTAGATCTAGATCTCTGCTCAGGGCCTGGGAAAGGCAGCAGAAGATGGTGCAAGCGCTTGGTCATATTGCACCATCTGGAGAGTGAATCAGCAGATGGGAGATCTCTCTGCCTCTCTCCGTTTTTTCTCTCTCCCTCTCTCCTGTCTCTGTGACTCCTACTGCTTTTCCAGATGCATTGGGAGGGAGCTGGATCAAAATGGGGCATCCTAGACTTGAACCTGAGCACATAAGGGATGCCAGTGTGATAAGCAGCAAGCTGCCCATCCAATCACCACACCAGCCCCTCACATGTGCATCTTGAAAAGATTAAAAAGCGCAGGGTCACAGTCTGGAAAATGTTTCTCTGAAAGATGTGTGTTCTTTTTGCTCAAACAAAACACATCTGTCAGAAACTCTTCAGAGAGTGCTTATATATGTTAAAATCTGTTGCACTCTGAATACAGAGATTTTACAGCAAAAATGTTCTCATGCTCAGAGAGGTAAGTGTGCTACAGTGTTAGAACTTTCACAAAGCTACACTCTGTCAGCTCCTTACCTCCCTAAAGAGCTGTACAGCATCATTGTTTATGTAGTCTTCATGAGTGTACAGCTCTTCAGGGAGGCAAGGAGTTGGTCTAATGTGTAGGGGACCATTGTGTTAAAGCCAGAAGTACTTGGGGCCAGTATCATAGTACAGCGAGATAAGATGAATTCCAGAAATGGAAGGAGACAAAGAAATCACAAAACACACACAACACATATCAAGCTTTTCCTTTCTTGTGGAATAGAAGAATTAACAATATTAAAATGTCTATACTACCCACAGCAATCTAGTTTCAATGCAGCTTTGGCCAGAATATCAACGACATGCCTCACCAGAAACAGAAGCAAGAATTAAAATGCACATGGATTCTTGGATCTCCATCAAGGCACCACCCAACTCACCTTTTGGCTGCAGACTGAAGGCTTTGTGCACTTGGCTGGTTCACGGCATGACATGCTTAGAAACTGTGCTGGTGGACATGATGCTGCACAGGAATCTTATACATGATATAACCTTGCTTGGCCATGTATCCCAGTCTGCAGGCCAGTGGGGCATGGCACTCTGCACCACACGGCCAGCTAAAGGTGCTGCCTGCCTTGAACTCTAAAGAGAAATAGAATCACATCTGACTGTTCCTTCTCCATCACTCCTGGATGTACTCGTAGGCACCCAGCCTGGCTTACCTGATGGCTGCCAGCAGACACGGGGGAAAGGCCCCACTCATCCAGGGATGGCAGAGTCTATGTTTGGGCTATATGGAGCAACAGTGCTGCCATAAACCTAGTGCTGGGGCTGGCATTGAGGTGCACCAGGTCAAGCTACTCAGCATTGCCAGCATCCCAGGTAAGCACTGGGTCAGGTCCCAGCGACCTCACTTCCAGTTCAGCCCCCTGCTAGTTTACCTGGGAAAATAATACAGGGTGAGGTGCATCCTGTACCTCTGCCACAACATAGGAGACACAGAAGCAGCTGCTGACTTAGCCCAGCCCCAGCCATTGAAGTTATCTGGGCTGTGCACCACTGGATTAAAAACCTCTCTCTGGCTCCCCCTCTGTCTGTAACCATGTCTGTTGAATAGATGATTGTTTTAATATACATAGCATGATGAATGGGGTGTGTTTTTGAGTCAATCAATTTTTGACTTTTGGGTCTATATCTGATACTAGGCCTGCTAGCTCATATGACACTTGTATCCCTAGCCATTAAGGAAGTCTCCACACTATTTCCCATAGTTGCCGCACTCACTGACAACAAGCCAATGGTGTGTTGAAGTTGCCCTTCACCACATCCTTGCTGGTGTGTGTTGCTCTTTTGAGGGTAAGAACTATTTAGTTTGGGTTGAAGTGATATATCTTCATCATTTTTTTAAAAGATTAAATTTTTTATTTGAAAAGCAGAGACAAAGAAAGAGAGAGAGAGTATGTTTTAGCTGCTGCTCCACTCCCCAAAAGATCACAACAGCTAAAGATGAGCTGATCCAAAGCCAGCAATGAAGAACTTGGAGTGGGTGCAGGGAAGGGACCCAAGGACTTGAGCCATCCTCTAATGCTTTCCAAGCTATTAGTAGAAAGCTGGATTGGAAGGGAGCTGTCAGGTTTTTGAACCAGCAACCATATTGGCTTAGCCTGTTGTGCACAGTGTCCCTTCGGGTTGCAAAATGCATTTAAACAGCTAGTTATATTAAGCATTTTCCCCTTACATTTGTTCTCCATTGCATTTGTTCTATTGAGAATTGTCTATTCAGTTTCTTGTTCCATTTCTTTATTAAATGTTTGTCTTGTTGTAGATGTGAATACTTTGTTGAGTAAGGAGCATGCAAGAATCTTCTCCTATTGTGTCATGTGTCTCTCCACTCTTTTGATGTTTCCATGGCTATACAGACATTTCTGAATTATATTAACTATTCTACTTTTGCTTTGGTTGCCTGAACTTTGAAGTCTTACTTGAAAAATAATCACCCTCATTGCTATTTTCAAGTATCTCCCCTATATTTTCTTGTAGCAATTTCATAGTGTCAGGACATGAATTTAGGTGTTGGACCAACCTTGAGATAATTTTATGAGGCAGGAATCTAATTTTATTTTATATATTTACATATATTTTTGCCAGTAGCATTTATTGAAGATTTGTCTTTCTCAAAGCATGCTGTTGGTACTTTTCTCAAAAATCATTTGGATGTATGTGCTAAGTTAACAAAACAGTCTGCAACATTTATTTTGTATTATCTTTTCAATATCTTTATTGCAATTGATACTTACAAAATTTGGCTTTAGGACACAGTTTAATAAGCACTTGCATTTCCCATCCCTCTTGCCAAGTTCCCTCCCCTCCCTACTGACACAGCCTTTCCCTGAGAAGATGAGCAAAATATCCCCTACCTATGTTAGCATTGAGCAACACCAGGGCACAATCTCTTAAAAACAGGTATATGCCTACCTTCATTCCATAGTAGAGATGCATTTGGTCGATTTTCCCTGAGTCCTGGTGGTCTGGCCTCTGTTGTATCCTTCCATTGTAGGGTTACACATGTGTGTTTGTCCTCCTCTGTGTTGTTGTATTTTTAGTGCCTTTTATTTTAGAGCAAACATATGATATCTGACCTTTTCCAGTTAGCTCTTTACCCTTGGAAAAATGATCCCCATTTTCGCCCATTTGCCTGTAAGTTGTTGTATTTCATTCTTTGTAATAGCTTAGTAGAATTCCATAGCCTAGATGAACCACAGTTTGTTTATCCAGTCTTCTGCTAACGGGCATCTAGATTACTTCCACATTTTTACAATTATTGACTGTGTTGCAATAAGCATGTCCTGTGGATTTCCGCAATTGTTGATATGCCTTATTGCTGATTTTCACAGTCATAGGCTTAAAGCTGTAAGTGGCTGAACTGTTACAAATCTTGGTAAGTATCGATTGATGGAGAAATGGTGCCTCCCACTGGCCACCACAGAGAACCACGATAATAAAAATATCAAAAAAGGATCCATTCTGGGTCATAGAATTTAGCATTCTTTGGGCTCCAATGTTTTTACATTGCACATTGATAATGGCATGTTAACTATGGTGTTACCACACATCCGAAGCACTGTTTCCCATTAAGCAATTCAATCCAGTGCCAAGTCACAAATCAGACTTCTGGATGACAACACATTTTTTTTAAAGATTTATTTATTTTTATTACAAAGGCAGATATATATAGAGGAGGAGAGACAGAGAAGATCTTCTGTCCAATGATTCACTCCCCAAGTGACTGCAAAGGCCAAAGGTAAACCAATCTGAAGCCATGAACTTCCCCCAGGTCTCCTATGTGGCTGCAGGATCCCAAGGCTTTGGTCTATCCTCGATTGCTTTCCATGGCCACAAGCAGGGAGCTGGATGGAAAGCTGAGCTACTGGGTTTTGAACCGGCGCCCATATGGGATCCTGGCATATTCAAGGCAAGGACTTGAAGAACAGGCATTTTAGAAGTAATAAAAATTTCTTACTTCCTACTAAAACCGAAGTGTGATAAGAGATATGACTTTTTCTGTCCTTGCATTTGAAAATCAGATGACATATTAATAAAGTTAAAATATGTGTCAAAACTAATGCTTTATTTATTATGACTGCTTAATAATTCCCCGTTATTTCTATAATTGGAATTGGTCAGAATTTTAGTCAATGAAGAACCGAATCTCATGTCTGCTATCTGGATGAGGACCAGTTCTGATGCACTAGGTCTCTCTCCTGCTAACAAGATCACTACTAGGTTTCAAAGGAACCAGAGCTGAGTCTCCTGGGAAATGTAGTCTCCCGATGACGTCATCAGCAAGCGTCTGGGAAGGGTCCTTCCAGCGCCTTTAGTGCTTTCCCGCACCACGTCCGCCATTTCCTCTCTGAATTCCAGGCTCTGTGTCTCTGCTGGAGATGGTCCACCGGCTGTGCAGTTGGTTTCATGTCCTGGCAAGCTGGGATGAGAAACAGAGAGAAGTCCTGTGGGCTTTGGAGGGCCCCGGAGTGGGGTGCTGTTCCCCACGTGGTGAATGCAGACCCAGCGGTGGATCTCAGCTGGCGCCACCCCGTGAAGACGGAACCTGCACACCGGACCGCGTCCAGAACAATGGTGGTGCATCCTCTGGCCCTGGAAGGGATGAAGAAGACAGCGCGATGTCAGTGATCACATTGCCAAAAGACTGTGAGGCGCCAGAGACTGGTGTGTGCTCCTGGAATAGGAGAAGTGGAAGGAGCTGGCTGAACGAGCTGGCCGTGTGTGGTGGCTGTGCAGTGACAGGCTCCCGAGGTAGGTGAACTGCGAGGTGTGTGAGACCATATGCAGGTTCTGGCGCTGAGATGCCCAACTGCAGATGAGCGTATCAACAGCACTGCCCGATTCCCTGAGAACTCTGCGAGGTGCAGTGCAGGTGGATGCTGTGTGGGTTTAGTAAGTGATGTCCTGTTTCCCCATGGGGCTGCTGGCTTCCTACTCCTGCCTTGAGTGTACAGTTCACAGAAGAAATGGGGGACAGTGACTTCTAGGAGGGAGATTGTGGCCCTGGGTGATGGTGTCCTGATGTGTGATGGGAAGCAGCTGTTATGCATTCCTGGTTGTACCTTGCTATGCTCTGTGCTTCTCTGTCTTTGGCCACTTTCGAAGTGTTCTCTTCATGTTTAGATTACAGTAACTTGGTCATGATTTGTCCTGAACAGTTTTCTTTGTATCTCTTTGATTCGAGTTTCCGAGCAAGTTGAAAGTGTAAATTGAGGCCCTTCACAAAATGTAGGGAGAGTTTCGGGCCTAGCGGCTAAAGCCCTCGCCTAGAAAGCCCCGGGATCCCATATGGGCGCCGGTTCTAATCCCGGCAGCTCCACTTCCCATCCAGCTCCCTGCCTGTGGCCTGGGAAAGCAGTCAAGGACGGCCCAATGCTTTGGGACCCTGCACCCACATGGGAGACCCGGAAGAGGTTCCTGGTTCCCAGCGTCGGATCGGCGCGCACCGGCCCGTTGCGGCTCACTTGGGGAGTGAATCATCGGACGGAAGATCTTCCTCTCTGTCTCTCCTCCTCTCTGTATATCTGACTTTGTAATAAACTGAATAAATCTTTAAAAAAAAATGTTGGGAGAGTTTCACAATTGTTTCTAAGCCCATATTTTCTGCTCCCTTTTCCTCCAGATTCGCAGTTCCAGGTGTGCTGGCTTGCATTCTAAATTGTCACAGAAGGTTCTAAGTCTCTTTCCATTTCTCATTTCCCCAGCACAGACTTGACAATGCCTATGATCACTTAGGATGATATTACTTCCTTTTGCTATTTTGTTATCTGTTCTTAAGCATCTCCGTGGATTTCCTTTAGCAGCAGGGACTGTGGTGCAGTGTGTTAGGCTTCTGCCTACAATGTTGATATCCCATGTAAGTATAAGTTCAAGTCTTGCTTGTTCTACTTCTGATTTCTCTCTCTACTAATAAAAAATGGAAATTGTGGCAGATGGCCTAAGTGCTTAGGTTCTCCTCTATGGGAGAACGTGTTGGAGTCTCCTGGCTTTCGCCTGTCCCCCCACTCTTAGCCGTCAGGACCCATTCAGGGGGTGAACAGTGGAGCGGGGAATCTCTGTCCTTATTTTCTCATGACAATTTCTTTCCTGTATCGGAAAAGCAGTTACAGACAGAGAGGGAGAGGCAGAGAGTCTGTTGTGCACTAGTTCGCTCCTTAAATAGCTCCCCAAACCAGGGCAAATGTAGGGCAAAGCCAGGAGACAGGAGTGGATGCAGGGGCCCAAGGACTTGGGACATCTTATGTAGCTTTGTCAGGCACAACATGAGGGAGCTGGATAGGAAATGGAGTAGCCTAGAGTAAAAACTGATGGCTCTATAAGGTTCTTATACCTTTGGAAGGATCAGAAGATGGCCCAGTTGCTTGCAGCGTGGCCACCCATGTGGGAGACATGCGTGGAGCTCCATGTTCCTGGGCTGGACCTGGCTTGGCCCTGGCTGTTGAAGAGGAGTGTATCAGCTAACAGGAGATCTGTCTATCCTGCTCTATAACTCTGCCTTTCAAAAACTAAAGAAATCCTTTAAAAGCGAAATAGGAAGCCAGGATTCAAGTTGGCCTGTTGTTGTCGTATGTGACAGCTTGACCTGTTGCACCACAACACTAGCCCAAGTGCCTGCCTCAATACATGCATAAGTTAACTTACACCATGATGCCTTCAGCACCCTCTGTGTGTTTGAGACAGGTTTTCATCTTTATTTTATATAATTGTGTCATCCTTTAGCCCTTACTATCTTCCCTATAAAGAATTACTCATTTTTACTGTCAACATTGGGTTGATGTATGCAGCTGAAGAGATTTACTGGTGAAGAGTTCAGTCCTGAGTTGTGGCATTGCTGTCACTGCCTTTCTGCTTGCGGCTTGCCATCTGCTCTGGGGCGCTGTAATGCGTTGTTCTGAGAGATAACCCCGTGCAGTGCAGTTTTGTTTTTTATATTTACTCATTTGTAAGGTTGTTGTTGTGTTTACTTCTCTTTTTAATTTACTCACTTGAAAGACACACACACACATACACAGATATATTCCACCTGTTTTACTGCAGGTGCCCACATGATCAGGGCCTGGCCAGGCTGAAGCCCAGCTTCTAGAGCTCCATCCAGGATCCCGGCTGATTGAGCTGCTGCCTGCCAAGGTGCACATCACCAGGAAGCTAGGATTGAGCCTAGATTGAAGTCCAGGCACTTCCAACATGTGGTGTTGGCAGCCCAGGTAATACCCCAACTCATGCTCTAAATACCTTCCCCTATGCTTTTGATCTAACTTGATTTTCTCCCCATTATCCAGGGCCCCTCTGTCACCTTTCCCTCAACCACACTAAATACTTTAAGTAATCATCGTTGCAATTTCTGATGAGCTTCAAAACACACCTCCCACGCACGAAAGGGCAGAGTGATCACCAGATCCATGTGTTTTCCAGCAGATGCTAAGCTCTGATTCTTGTTGTAACTGAATGCTATTGCACCGTGTATTGGTAACCTTTTCCTTCATCCATTCCCCTGCTAATGGAGACCCGGCTTGCTTCCCTCCCTTGGCTGCTGTGCGTGATGCCACAGTGAGTACAGTAGGACAGGGATCTTAGGTGCTGCTTTCCTCTTTCTCAGTTCTGCACAGAAGAGATGGCATTTCAGCTTTCAAAGCAAGCTTACGCTGCTATCAGTGGGTGTGCTTCTTTGTAGTTCCATCACCACCATATGAGGATTGCTTTCTCCCCACAGCTGTCCTAGTGTTTATGTAATGTTCTTGATAATATATTTCCCAGGTAAAGTGAGATGACCAACTTTGTTTTTCACCATGCCCCTGATTGCAGTGATAAGTTTTACATGTTTGTTGGCACTAATATTTGAAAAATTTCTGGTTAGATTCTTTTCTCAGTTCTTAATTGAGTTCTTGTATTTGTAGTTTCTTCTTAATTCCTATGTATTCTATGAATTTCTTCACAGGTGAATGGTTTCCAAGTAGTGTAAGACTTCAAGAAAAATCTTGTGAGGCTCCAAGAAGGTGAAATGATTTTTATTGAACATCCAGTTGGGCAGCTACCTCTTGGAATGAACAGCAAGTGCCTTGAACAAAGTAAGAATGGGCTGTTTATAGCAAGTATCTATGGGAAAATCAATAGCTGCATGATATGAATACATAATGGGGGTTATTGTCTGACAGGGATCAGGTAAAAATTAACAGTGTGTATGATTCTGATCCAATTACTTCAATACAGATTTATGGTGCAAAATTCCAGGATTCCAATCCTAGTACCTCAATGTAGACAGTAAACACGATGCATCGAAGGTAACTGTCCTTCCTGGGAATTCTAAAACCTGAAGACTATTCCTATCTCGTGTTTGCTTCCTGGTATTTCAGAATCAGGGTTTTTCCCATGACTGGATGCAAGTGTTTCTTAGGAGATTGCAGAGTTCCAGGAATTTGGCAATTATTCTGTCATTTCCGCTTTGTGGTGAATTATGAGGCATGAGCATATTGACGCTATAGCGGCGTTACATCATTGATTCGTGTCATTGGGTCTATTTTTGCACACTAAATGGACATAATGCAAAAAGGCATTATGTTTGGCCTCATCCCGGTCTGTTTCCAGCTTTTTGTTTGTTTCCCGCTGGTGACAGGAAATATCTTCTAATTTTCAGATTCTTTCTTCTGCCTCCTTCATTCTATTTTGGAGACTCTCCACTGTGCTTTTAATTTGCTCTACTGTATTCTTTATTTCTGATATGTCAGCTTTCATTTTATTCACTTCCAGTGTGACATATTCCTTAAATTACTTGAATACCTGCTTTACGTGCTTCTCATTGTTGACCAGAAGGTTTATAACAAGTGTTTTGAATTCTGTATCCCCAAATTTCTCAATGTCTTCCTCAGTTAGCTCTGAGGTTGGCAAAAGGTTTTGCTCCTTTGCAGAGTAGTCTTTAGAACTATTCATTGCGCCTCTGTCTCTGCTTTTTCCTTTGGTCACTGTACTTCTGGTTGGTGCAGATTCTTCTCCTTGGGACCGATTTCTAAGCTCTGTCATCCACAGATCTATAGTTTGATTTTACTTACTCTGGCACACAGCTGTTTGTTTGCAGTCACTTGTCTACTCCTTCTGGAGAGTTCCATTCTGGGTTCTTATCTTAGATTTCCTCAAAGAACTCCATAGCCCCAAATCCTGGCTCACCAATCTCCACCTCCTTTGGTACCATGCTGAGGCTGAACCATTGCCTGTACAACCTTTCTCCCATTTTTGGTTGGAGCAGGTCCCAGGATTAGGGAGACACCAGTGTCCTATAAGCCTAGGTTGTTATTGGTGATCTTGCCTGAATCTGTTGACCATTAGGTTTGAAGGCCACATGGACCTATTTTGACCCGTATAGTGCCAAAGTTGGTATTATTTTCCTGCATGACCAGTGCAATGCACTGAGCTCAGTGAGTTCTCACTGAGTTTAGTATATGTGCAGCTCACTGTTGTCCCCTGCAGTCTTAAACTCTTTGCTACACCATATGAAATGGCACCTGATATGCCACTACTAGAGTTCTTGATCTGCTGGCCATCAGGTCTGAGGGCTACCCAGACCTATCTGGGGTAGAGCCTGGAGGATTCCACCTTGTTCCTGTTCACTGAGTGGAATGAGTTCATTCCCAGCTCAGTGCATGCACAGTGCTATCCATGTCCCTTGCCTCCTTAAACAAAAGATGCCCTATACAGCTCTAGGTGACAGACTTGGCTGAAACCGACCCTACTCCTGCACTGCCCATATGGGATCTGCTGCTCTGTCTCTTCTC
Source organism: Ochotona princeps (assembly GCF_030435755.1). NCBI lineage: Eukaryota > Metazoa > Chordata > Mammalia > Lagomorpha > Ochotonidae > Ochotona > Ochotona princeps. Next base: position 81,942 of record NW_026696420.1, on the reverse strand, counting down.
CTGGTCAAATCAAACAGACCAGCAGCACAGGCAGTTCTCTGTCTGGGTTCACCTCCCAAGTTCACGGTGAATGTCCTTTCCCACCTTGTTGCTGGTGTAGTTTCAGCTGCCGGTGGAGTTCAGATCACCATTAGCTGAATGTCACTGGAGTATCAGTCACTGCAACACCACACCACTGTGTAGGCTGATTTCCTGTTTCTGTCAGTCTCCAGGTATCCCTCTGCTGTTGTTCTGTCCTCTTCTATTTTCTGGAATTTGCCCTCTCAGCTTCACACTAGCTGATGTTTTTCTGTGTGTTTGAATGTGTCCTTACTCTATTCTTCCATTTTTATTCTTCCGCCAATTAATTTAAAATAGAAGCTTATGGGTCTAATGAGCTAAAAAGTAGTGATCAACCTATGAAATGCCGAATAAATAATATTGTGTAATATATAAACTTCAATAAATTTATGATTTTCCTGCAAAAAAAGGCATTATGTTAGTATAATCAAAATAATAATTCCTACTCTCCAATAAATTAGGCATTGGTAAACACTAACATGAGACATATGTTCAGTAAACCAGGTAAATATCTTAACCCTGGAACCTTGTGTAACTTCCCCGAAAATGGATCTAATTTCTCATTCCAATTCAAACTATTGACCAGAAACATTTCCATGGCACCACAAATGATATCTTGCGCCATCCCAAGGTAACAAAGATTGATTCTAAGGAACAGGGGTAACACAAAAGGGGATATAATCCCAGGCACTCTTTAATGAAAGTCTTTGATTGATAGGTTGTAGTTTATCTTCCAGAAGCAACATGGTCAATTCCAAATTGATGGGTCCTGAATACAATTGTTTGTTCTGAGTGATGCAATGCAGGCCCTGCAACTGCGGCAGTTGCAGTTATTGCAGTAATTTGTAATCCTATGAGTCTTTTAAATCTCTACTTCGTGAAGAATCATGTGAAGGCATATGGTATTTGAGATTTCTGCCTGAGGTCTGGACATTGTACTGGGAGCCAGATACATACATGGACTCTCAAAACATAGAAAGACTGGGTTGAAAAAAATTAATGCTAATGCTAGAATTTAAGCAAGGGTGGCAAGAACACCTAGTACAGGGAGCCAAACCTGATGATCTGTTCCTATAGAGGAACTGCCTGGTCTTTCCTGGTGGTAAATGGAAAGAAACCACTTTGGTTAGCAACCTGTCCTTGCCAAATCTCAAGTGGTTTGAGTGCCATTGCTAATTTCCACTGATGAATTTGTGTAGGCTGCTGAGGTCAATCAGGAGCTGGAGGAGACCAGCCTGCTGTATACAAGGTGATAGAATCTGGGGTGTTTACTCTCATTTGAAGGGAATGATTATGGGCCTCGGACTGCTGCTTTATTAGAGTACAGTGACGTGGGCACTTGGCACAGGGCTATCCTCAGTGCATCCTCAATGTATCCAATGACATGACCTAGGCTTTACTGTAGATATGTAAATATAAATATGTAAATATATATGTATATACGTCTTGAATGAGTCTGGTTAAGAATATGACAATAAAATCCAGTAGCTTTGATAGAAACAACTGAGGTTCTTTTCTGCTGTTTAAGAGCCATCAGGCATGATTGTGGAGATGCATGTAAATGGTGTTCCTCATATCCTCTGCAGCTGGGTATGCCATCAGACCCTGTCTGATAAGGGTCATGTAATTTCATCCTCTCCTCTTCAGGCTTAAGAGGTCCCCTAAGATCATAAGGATCTTGCAACCAAATAATTAAAGGTATACTAGAACTGTGACATTGATCCAGATTACTGGTCTGTTAACTGGTGAATAAGAAATATAAGTCCAGCAAACACAATTACTTGCCCGGGAGGAGGTTGTCATGGTAACAGCTAGCATCACCAAGAGAAGTGTTTCTGCATTGAAAGGTTATCCTGTTTTCTTGTACTTATTTGGCACCAACTCTGTTAGTCCTTTTAGTGGACCCCAGGCAGGCAGCTTAGCTCTGGAAGTCCCAGGAGCAGATAAGGACGAAGGTCGCCTACGAGCAATGGAGCATCTATGGGGGAGCCAGTGCTCTCCATTGTCTGTAATGCTAGGAGCCAAACCTCACCCCCAAACCTGACAGTCCCCTTTTCCTATTTACTTCCTGGTAGTTGTTCCATCTGTGAAGGTGCAGTGTACCAATATTTGTCTATTTTGACACTTCCATCTTCAACTCAATGTAAAGATTTGTTTTAAAGATTTATTTATTTAATTGCAAAGTCAGATACACAGAGAGGAGGAGAGACAGAGAGAAAGATCTAACAGCCAGTGCTGTGCCGATCTGAAGCCAGGAGCAAGAAACCTCCTCCAGGTCTCCCATGTGGGTTCAGGGTCCCAAGGCTTTGGGCCGTCCTTGATTACTTTCGCAGGCCACAAGCAGGGAGCTGGATGGGAAGCAGGGCCACCGGGATTAGAACTGGTGACCATATGGGATTCTGGCTTGTGCAAGGCGAGGACCTCAACCACTACATTATCACGCAGGGCCCAATTTAAAGATTTTAATGGAAAAAATGCTGTCGTTAGCTTGCCTTTATTTGCGACTACCACTCATGTGTTTTCACATTTATTTTATTTGTTTATTTTTATTACAAGGTCAGATACACAGATAGTAGGAGAGACAGAGAAGAAGATCCTCCGCCGACGATTCACTCCCCAAGTGAGTGCAACGGCCGGTGCTGTGCTGATCTGGAGCCAGGAGCCAGGAACCTCCTCCAGGTCTCCCACTTGGGGTCAGGGTCCCAAGGCTTTGGGCCATCCAGACTGCCCACCCAGGAAGGGAGCTGAATGGAAAGTGGAGCTGCCAGGATTAGAACCTACGTACGCATGGGATCCCGGCGCATTCAAGGAAGGACTTTAACCACTAAGCCATGGCCTTTGTCACTGTTGTCTGTCTTAGCTGATAAATATCAATAGTAATATCTGCCGTATATATTGATAAGTGTAGAATATCATTCATACATGTGAAATAGCACACTGTAACACACAAAAATAAATTTTCAGATTCTGCAAGGATTGAGAGGTAGATATCTTTTCAGAGACAGCACTACCGCAATATCTTTAAACCCAGAGATAATTCAGTGTTAGAGACAAATTCTAGATATTATATAATGGACCAGGACCAATGCAGACTTCTGTCTCAAAAAGAAACTTCTGAGCAGCATAATCCAGTTATTATGCTTCAAAACTCATTCATGGGATTTGCATTCATTTTAAAGGCCAGCTGAAAACATCACTTAGCCTGCAAAAGTATTGATTTCAGTATTGAATCTGTAGGAAGACAAACTTTTGTACATAGAGTATCAGGTCATGATGCCTAGTTTTATATATTTAAGTGTTCTTCTCCCACAGCTGTTTGAGTTCGTGAAGATGCTGATGTACAGAAAGAATCTGATGGCGGCCTTCGTCAATGAAGGTAGCTTGTTTTCATGAAATGTTACTTTGGGGTTGCAGCCCATCTTCCTGTGTCTGTCAGGAGGTGTCTACTCAAGGAAATGCCCAGGGCAAAGGATGTGATGGATGTAGGGACTGCTGCAAGACCAGACTGTGACCATTACAGAGAGTGTGAACAGCTGCAAGGAGCCTGTGACCAGGCAAGGTGTGATCACTGTGGAGCCACCCAGCCTGCGACCAGAGCATGATGGGACGACTGTGGAGCCACCCAGCCAATGTGAAGTCTTTGTACACAGGTCAGTGCCTGGTGCTTCAGATCTATTATTCCAGAATCGTTCTTTAATCCCAGTGAGAAATAAAGTATTCCAAGCATTGGAATGTTCATTGAGCTGAAACCATTTATTTTAAGTCACTGCAATGTCTTTGAGTCGCACAGGCTCTCATGTGCATAATATGTTTTTGTCAGCTAAGTGTTACTATATTACATGGTCACAACTGAGACCTGAAATGGTGAATGTCTGACTGAGGGTCGCAGTTCCCAAGCCCTCAAGTTGCGATCTGAACTAACGCATCCTCATTGTTTAGTCCCAAGTGGTTTTGTACCATCACATACATGACAGCTAATTAAAGTGAAGAAGCTCTGAATGTGGTTTAAGAGTTGGAACTCTAGTTCTTAGTGTCAAGTCTCCATTCTCTGAGACACCAAGGACATCATGTTAGAGGGCATTCCCAGATATAGTATTCTTTAGTAACAAAGACAGTCTCTGTAGGAAATAGTTAGGCTTACTGCTTGTACCAGAGAAAACACTTTTGTTCACTGCATGTGCAACAGACACAGTTTCTTCCAGGTTTAAATATCTGAAGTTGTAAGACAGGGTAGCTCAATTAGAATGTTGCTAGGGTTTCTTGTGTAGGAGAAATGTTGGGACCATTCATAAACCGACTGGGGTATGGCAGGACTTCATAGAGTGAGATACTGGGCTTCTGCATGATGTGCTCCCAAGACGTGCTGCGGAGCTGCATCAGGCTTTGCTGCAGAAGCTTCATTTCCTTATACTTGTCTCATACCCTTAGACTGATTTCTTTCTTACCTAAAAATGTGTATGCAACTTCATACATAAGTGTCCGGTGCTTGGCTCGGTGTTTATTACTATAATGATAGTAGATTTTCATTGAGATTGTGATTCATCTTGGTGATGTATCCTACATTCATTAATGATTGGCTTATAAAAATAAGAAAATTTGCTGCCAGCGCCATGGCGTAGCAGGCTAAGCTTTCCTTTGCTGCTAGCACCCTATGTGGGCTCTGGTTCAGGTCCTGTTAGCTCCACTTCCATGAAAGTTTCCTCCCAACGTGCCTGGGAAAGCAACAGAAGGTAGCTCAAGTGCCTGGGACCCTGCATTCATGTCGGACACTCACATGAAGCTCCTGGCTCCTGGCTTCAGAGTGACCTAGCAGCAGCCATGGGACTCTTTGGCGAGTGCACCAGCAGATAAACCATCTCCCTCTCACTCTGTCTCCTTCTGTCTTTATGTAACTCAATAATCTTTCAAATAAAAATAATTTTTAAAACCTGGTATATGAAAATGTATAATATATAGGAATAACTTGTTTAATATTTTTACAGTAGAAAAAATGTGGAGTTTGTACATAACACAGTTAAATCAGATTATGTTCTGGCATTTTTTGTTAAAAGGTACTTTTGTGTGAAAAGGAGAGAGATCACTCCAGCTCACTTGCTCCTGCTCAAGGAGCACAGTGCCTGGGGGCCCAAAGCAGAAGGCGGTAATGCAGGCCAGGTTTTCCATGTCGGTGGGAGTGCTGTAGCTTCTGCAGCGATCACCCTCTGCGTCCCACGGTGTGCAGCAACCAGGAAACTGGGGTCAAGGGTAAGGCCAGTACTGGAATACAAGCGGTCAGCTATGCAGTGTGAGTGCACAAGGGTATGTCTGAATGCTAGGCTAAAATCTACTTTAGAAAATGCTTTTACTGGGTGATTTGGATAGTTTTCAGTAATTTATATAAGAATATTGTTTTCACCACCAAGTCATTTTAATTAAATGTGAATGAATTCACAGAGCATGGCCAGCTAGTGGGGTGCAGACAGTGAACATATAGTCCTATAGGTGCTGTGGTTCTGACCCAGGAGTTCTTTAACACCCAGGGTGGCTCTGTTCCCATTACCCTGCTCTTTTAAGTGCAGCTTCTATCACAGGCCCCTTGTTTGCCCAGCACCCTGGCTTCCCCCAGCATAAACAAGTGCTTTTGGGGGGCCAACTGGCCTTGGAGGGCATCCCTGATGGCAGAATAAGGCAGAACCACTACTACCTGTTCTGCTGTCCAGCTAACTCCTTATGCTTCTAGTCTCTGAGCAAGTAGACATTATGTGGCCTTTACAATGTTAGCAAGGGGATTCTTAGCTCTAAAACTTGCGTGAACTCAGCTTGAAATCTATAGTCACAGGCATGTTCTGACAGCATTTCTGCTGTGAGATAAGGTAGAATGATAAGATCAGGCCTGGCATGTGGGCTGATTGCCTCCGTGTCTTGCATGCATGTGGGTGCCATGTGACCACTAGTTCATGTTCCGACTGTCCCATTTTGCTTTCCAGCTCTCTGCTTGTGGCCTGGCGAAGCAGTACAGGACAGACCAAAGGTTGGGATGCTGTGCCCATGTTGGAGACCCAAAAGAAGCTCCTGGCACCCCAGTTTGGATTGTCTCAGCTCTGGCTACTGAAGCAACTTTGGGAGTGAACCAGCATGTGGAAGATATTTCTCTCTGTGTCTCCTTCTCTCCACATAAATACATCATAAAATAAAAATAAAATAAAATAAAATAAATAAAATAAAAATAAATACATCATAAAAAAGGAAAAGACATGATGATGTATGAATTGATCTGTCTTTCGGTTTGTTTTGAATGGGCTGGAAGAGTTGCCTGTTTACTGTCTGTATGGCAAAGTGAGTGCAGCTGTGAAAATAATGTGCGCTCTCCTTTTGGCTTTGCTTTTGTGGGCTGTATGTGACCTGGCTGTTTGGTCTTTTCTGTGTGGCCTGCCATTACCCCTGGTAAAAGGTCTGCAGGTCCAACTGTACATCCTTGGAGTCCTTCACAATGGAATCAGCTTCCATCTTAGAGCGAAGCAGGAGAAATGAGGGAACAAACCCCAAGATGCTTACGGTCAGGACTCTGATACCAAATGAAAGCGTAGAAATCAAGAGTACATATCAATTAACAACTCGGGAAAATGTTGATCATAAGGTCCAATTGCTTCTGTAACTTACTTACTCATTTATTTATATTTATTGCCATTTTCTGGTACAGTTCCATACGCCCTATGATTTACCTAACACCTACCCCTAGTCCCCATCCCACCACTGAGTTTCCCCATGTTATTCCTATAGTCCAGTTTTTCATAAATAGTCATATGTCCGTCATGGCGGGCATGGACAATTGCAGACAGTCCAGCATCCTGTTGTCAAGGTATAGTTACTTTCATTGGTAGTCCAGCTTTGAGCTGGATGTAGAAATTGCACTGCATTGTATCCTCAAAACTGGACAAGATAGCCTCTATTAGACAGCTACTATACATCTCTTTAAAGGAAAAAGCACAATACCAAATCAAAAGCAGGAAGGAATCAAAATAGAAATTCACAACACCATGAAACTAATGATTACGCTACCGAACCACTAATATCGCACTGAAGAAAATGATGCTACACTATGACTCTTGTGTTAGTTAAGAATTTGATAAAGGAAAAACAGTGTTTTGAAGAGACATAACTTTAAAAAGAGATCAAAACCCTTGAGCTGTAGTTTTATCTTTCTTGATGAGTTATGTCTCCTCAAAGTAACAATTAGGTGGGTTTTGTTTTTATAATGCAGTGTACTTATCTATAATGTTTGTTTGATGATTTTAGGCCATTTAGCTTCAAGGTTTATATGAGCAGATGGTAATTTGCCCAGTGCCCTGGCTTCCCCCATCATAAACAGGAGCTCCATGGGGGCAGACTGGCCTTGGCCTTGCCATCCCTGAAGTCAGTTTGCAGCGGAGCATGCTAAAATACAGGTAAATAACCGTGTCGTTTTAGCAATGGGTTATTCATTGATTTTTTCTTCCATTATTTTGCTGGCATGCACATTTGCCTTTTGTTAGGTGGTATTCCTGTTCACTGTCAAGAGAACATCTTTAAGTATCCTTTGTAGGGCAGGTTTGGAAGAGTAACATTCCTTTTTTTTTAATTGATTACATTGCAGTATGTGACACAGTTTTATAGGCAGTGTGATGTAACTTTTCCTTACTGTGGAATAAGTTTATTTCATTTTCAAGCAGAGTTAAAGTTAGCTTGGTAGATTATCCTGGACTGACAATTTTTTTCTTTTAGAATCTGGAATAAGTCACTCCATTCTCTTCTTGCATGTAGAGTTTACTGTAAGAGGTCTGCTGTGGATGTAACCATACATCCCCAAACTGCCTTCCCTGAGCAATTCACAGCCTCTTGCCTGTGATTACACAGGTCCGTGAGCCCTGTCTTCAGTGATGTTTTTTTTTCTGTGTGTGTGTGTGTGTGTGTGTTTTTTATCAAATTTATTTGGTAGTACTTTATTTTTTTTATTAAATTTATTCATTAATTACATTGTGTTGTAATTACATAGACTCTGGGATTCTCCCCCCCCTCCCTTCAGTGATGTGTTGTGCTGCCCTGGGACCCTGCACACCTTCTCAGTGACCCATACACATTTCGCACGTGGCTTGCCAACCTGCATCTGCCAGTCAGTGTAAAGCAACAGCTGATGTCTGTCCCCAGTTACCATATGTATGGATACGTGTATACACTTGCCTGGATAAAAGACAGCCTGGGCATTTGTGCACAGTGCCGATGGATTAGACTTCTGGAGAACGGGTTTCAAACAGCTCTGCTGATGCCATTGAGGCCATTTAGGGCGTGAACCAATGGCTGGATGTGATACCTCAGTGAGTCAAAGGTTTGACTCAGGTGTTAGAAGTGAGGAATGTTATGGGGAGGAGCCAAAGATAGACAGCACCCGTTGACAGTGGGCCAATGAAATGTGGCTGTGTCCCCTGCCCTCTGAACTGAAGGCGGGGCCTAACACCAATGGAATGTTAATTTCATCCTCAGCCACTCCCCTGCACCGCCTATGTATTTGCTTCTGCCTGTGCCTCACCTATCAACTGAGAGGGGAGGGTATTGCATTGTTTTGTAACCACTCCCCTCCCAAGCCCTTTAAACTACCTGTGAGGCAGAGCTTGCGCTTTCTGCTCAGGTCCTGCAGTTACTCTGCTACCTTGACTCTTGGCTGACCCAGCACAGGTAATCCCCTGCACATGGTCCCTGAGTGCTGTTTAAATGAGACTAAGGGTATAGTAATGCTGTTTGTGGTTTGTGTACTATCAGAAGTTCCAGCAGAGGTGAGGCCTATCGGTTATGGAATGTGGGCAGAGAAGCCAGGGAAAGGTGAATCTTCGCAGCCTTGTAAGTGTGCACAGGTTATTTGTTGCATGTCTGTTCTGATAGCCTATATTGTTGGGGAAGCTGTGACATAGGTCTGAAGCTTATTGGATGGACTAAAGGGTAATGAACATTTGTTGCTTTGGAGATTATGTTTGCTTGAATTACGATTGACTGCATTGTCACATGGAATTCTGATTTGCTTTTTAAGAAGTGCCCTATTATCACCAAGCTCGGACTCCTTAATGAACTCTAAACATGTCTGGGGTGATCGCGCTCGCCCAGATTATCAGCCAGAAGACATGACCTCATTGCCCATTCTCAGAGGCCTCATTTCTCAGGCCTGAGCGTCCCTGGGGTTTCAGCTTAGCTTGCTGTCATCATGGTAGGTAGGCAAGGCCTAATTCACATTGAAATGCTAGCACGTTGACTCTGTGTGGGAAAAGTAGAGAAGATCAATCAGCTTCCTGCACTTCTCACTGCTCTGCTTGCCCTTTGTTCTCACAAATATTAAAAGAAGCAAGAGAGCAGAATTTGCATCCGCAACGATGTCTTCAACCTTGGCCTCCTAATTAGTGCCAGCTCCTGTGTGTTACCTGTTAACTCAGGGACCATGCTGCACTGCTCTGCTCTGGCCAGCGTCTGACACTAGGAGGAGCACTGCCATACATGTAAGGGCTTTATGGGGAGGTTAATCCTCCTGCACTCTGCGCTGGCCTCTCAAGTGAAAATTTTATTTAGAAATGGATTCTCATCAGCTAAACTGTAATTAATTCAAGTCATGAAACATCAGCCCATGTATGGACCTTACAGTTTGGCTCCAGGGAGGGCTCAGGCGGAATGTCTCAACAACGCTGTGCTAGTCACTGCTGGCCCTTACATCAACTCGTGCTGTCTGCGCGCCATCTAGTGGCCACAGTATCGGATCGGACAAGAGGCGAAAGCCAAGATGGCGCTGACGGCAGAAGCCAAGATGGCGCCCGCGTCTGAACAAGTCTCGCGTCTCGCGAGGCCTCGGGGTGGTGGTCGGCGTGGAGTTTGGGGGGGTCGAGGAAGGAGGAGGGAGGGAGGGAGGGAGGGAGAGAGTCGGTCTGGCGCAGGCGCAGTAAGCACAGTCGGGCTTCTGGCTTGCTGGCTGAGCAGTGGCGGCGGTGCCGGCGGTGGGGGGAGGGGGGAGGGGGGAGGGGGCCGCGGCGGCAGAAACCGTCCTTCCGCCGGGCCGGGACTGCACTGTGCGCGCCTCTCTAGGTGCTCCTGCCACGTCCAGGCGGGGGGATCTGTTACCTTCCCAGGGATGTTGCCTTAGTTCTTTCTTCTTGGATCTCTCCATTCCTTTTAGGCTCTGTTTCTCTCTCTCTCTCTCTCTCTTTCTCTGTTTTGCTCGCCGATTCCCGCTTTCCTCTCTTTCTTTCTTTCGCTTTCTCCTTTTCACTGTCTCCTCTCCTTCTCCCACTCCCCTACATCTCCTAGAATTTCACTTGTGACTCCCACCTTTATTTGACAGTCTTCATCCTTACATTCTCTGCCTTCCCCTAGGTTGTTCTTGAGTTGTTTTTTCTCGTTCAATCTTTATAGGCCTTTCTCTCGCGTCCTCATTCTGGATTTATTTTCTTCCCTCATCGGTGTGTGTCTGGCCGTTGTACCTGCGTGTGTGTGTGTGTGTGTGTGTGTTCTCCCCTAATGTTTCCATTGCTTCCCTTTATGTTGTCTTTCTCTTTTCTTAGTTTTTGTCTTTCTTCTTCTTCTTCTTTTTTTTTTTTTGTATTCTTACCTTTGCCTTCCTTTCAGTTCTCATTCTCTCCTCCCCCCAGCCCCCCCCCCCCCGTTTCTCTCTCCCTTTTCTCTCTCTCAATGTCGGTGTTTTCATTTTATTTTCTGTCTGCCTTCTTCCTTTACCTTTGGCTTCCTTGGTCCTTCTTAACTTGTTTCTCTCTTCTCTTTCAATCTATATATGTTTTTCTCTCGCGTCCTCATGCTGGATTTATTGTCTTGCCTCATCTGTTTTACTCGTGTGTGTCTGTTTTTTTTTTTTTTCCCCCCAAAAAATTTTGTTCTACTGTGTCCATTGCTTCCCTTTATGTTGTCTTTCTCCTTTCCTAGTTTTTGGTCTTCCTGGTTTTTTTTTTTTTTTTTTTCTTTCTTTCTTAGTTTTGCCTTCCTTTCAGTTCTCATTCTCTCCCCCCCCCCCCCCCGTTTCTCTCTCCCTTTTCTCTCTCAATGTCGGTGTTTTCATTTTATTTTCTGTCTGCCGTTTTCCTTTACCTGTGTGTGACCAAGTCTATCCACCCTTCCCCCAAGACTGTACTGATAGGTCAGATGTATCCTGTCACAGTAGATGCGTGGTCACTCACTACTACAACTCGATTCTCCCCAAGCCACGCGACCTGGTGTTCCATGCATCAACACCGAATGTTAACATTTCACCAGTGACGGTCACGACACAGTTTGGTTCTAAATGAGAGGCAAGGCAAAGCAACCGACCTGGCGGCCGGGACCAGCCAGCACCCCCTGCGAGGGGAGGGAGGGAGGGAGGCAGTGACACACATTTCCCTGCCTATCTCGGCTTCATTGCCTGGCTGCGTGCATCCAGCGTGCTGTCCCTTTGTCCCTTGGTGCTGGCTGTCTGACTCCACCTGGTGGCAGCCGTGCTGTAGCTGTAGAGCATTCTGGAGCCGGCAAGGGCGAGCAAGTGGGTGGAGAGCCCGGGACAGGATGTGACAAAGTCCCCAAGCTGCAGGCGGGAGAGTCCCAGCCCTGCTGGGACCTTGGTGGCTCGTGTGCTGTTCGGAGATTGAGCCTGGAGGCTTGCAAGTGAGCAGGCAGGCAGCTGCGGGGGTGGGTAGGTGTCTGCTCGCTCCCGATTGTAACCGGGCTGGAGTACCGCTAGAGTGCATGGGGTCGACCAGCACACCCTTTTATCACTGCCACCGTGCACTAGGGGACTCGATCGGGGCCGTCGGCGGGGCTGCGAGGCCACGGCCACCGGCCCGACACTTGCCGCCTGCACTAGGGGACCCGGCCGGGACCGTTGGTGGGGCTTGAGGCCACGGCCGCCGGCCCAGACGCTTGTCGCCTGCACAAGGGGACCCGGTCGGGGCCGTCGGCGGGGCTGCGAGGCCACGGCCACCGGCCCGACACTTGTCACCCGCACCCTAGGGGACCTGGTCGGGGCCGTTGGCGGGGCTGCGAGGCCACGGCCACCGGCCCGACACTTGTCGCCTGCACTAGGGGACCCGGCTGGGGCCGTTGGCGGGGCTGAGGCCCTGGGCCGCCGGCCCGACACTTGTCACCCGCACCCTAGGGGGACCTGGTCGGGGCCGTTGGCGGGGCTGCGAGGCCACGGCCACCGGCCCGACACTTGTCGCCTGCACTAGGGGACCCGGCCGGGGCCGTTGGCGGGGCTGAGGCCCTGGGCCGCCGGCCCGACACTTGTCACCCGCACCCTAGGGGGACCTGGTCGGGGCCGTTGGTGGGGCTGTAGAGTTGTTTGCTTTTCTCTAACTCCTGGGGTCGACCAGGTGGCCACAGGAGCATGCCCTGTGGGCGATGGCTGTGTTTTTGGGGACTTGTGACCCGGGCCCCCATCTGAGGGGCGGCTGTGTCCCATAGGTTGTCCCTGTTGTCCCCTGGAAGGGCATTTCTACACCTGCAGTTGTCATTTTGGATCTGCAGGTAGGTGCTGACACGCTGTCTCCTGGTGACTGTCACCGGAAGAGCTGGGCCCCTGGGTTCGCGTCTGGGGCGGTAGGGGGGAGCGCGATGGGCTGCCGGCGGCCTGGCGCTGGACTGCGTTCCCCCTGCCCATCCGGTGCCGAGCTCCCTGCCTGGGTTCGTGCGGGAGCTTGGTGTGCGATCCTGGTTTAGCCCTGCGACGGTGCCACCATCTCCGGCTTAGAATTTGCCCCGAGAGCGGCAGAGGTGAGGCTGGGCGCTGGGTCCTATACCCGTGTCCGTCTTCTGCCGCAGGTGGCCCGCTGCGTAGTGGTGGCTGACAGAACCCCCTCAGAACTGAGTCTCAGTGGTCGTCGGCCTTATGCCGCGTGTGCGTGTCAGGCGTTCCTCCGCTGGGGTTGGCCACCGCTGCTGAAGAGGCAAGGGGCTGGCGAGGCTGCCGACGGACCCCCCCCTGGCAGCTGTCCTCGCTGGGCGTGACCCCCTGTGCCTCGCGTGATGTCATAATCCTAGACCGAGACTTGACCGATGTGGTGATGTGGCGCTCTCCTGGGCCGGGCCTAAGCCGCTTACAGACGAGGGACGGCCATTCATGGCGAATGCTGCCGAGCTGCTCGTTCTGTCTTGCGGGCTCCTGGTTCCTCTTTCCCCTGCCTCGGCGTGGTGGGAGAGGCCAGGGGTGCGGAATCCGGCTCGATCTCCGCTCCCTCTGCCTTGTGCCACCTGAAGGTGCTGGCGTTGGGGGTCCAGGCGGGGGTCCTCGGACGTGGCGGACACCCTTCGCCCTCTGCCGTGTCGGTGTGTCATGGTGTGTGGGCGGGCCCCGTCCCGCGGTGGTGGTGCGGGGCTTGTCTGGCAGAGTCTGACCCTGCTCAGCTCTCTGCGGTGCTCCTGGAGCGGTCCAGGTCGTTTGCCTCTCAGGCGCCTGGAACCGAGTGGTGCCGTCGCTCCTTCACTGCCCCGGTGTGCTCTCTCCCGGGTGTGCCGCCGCAGCCTCGCTGGCGTGTGCTGCTTGGTGCGTGGGAGTCCCTGGGGGGTCGAGGCGGTAAGGAAGAGGCAGCGTGGGTGCAGCGCAGGCCCGTCGCCGCCGCTGCTGCTGCCGCCTGTGGCCTTGCTTGGCCGCTGGTGTCCCCTGCGCGTCTGTGGGGGCAGGTGGCTTCCTTTCCTCTACCGCAGACCCCTCCGCCCGGCTTCGGGCTCGCCCCGCGGGTTGGGTGTTGCTCCCTCGAAGGGCCCTCTCGGCCTGGTGAGAGGTGCGCTCGGGGTTGGTGGGGTGCGGCCCACCTTCGGTGAGAAAAGCCTTCTCTAGCGATCCGACAGGGACGTGCCTTACGTGATGGGGTGCCGTATCCCCCGCTTGTCGCCGTTCCTTCCCTCCTGGTGTGTGTCGGTAGCCACGCTGCTGACGACGCGGATGGCTCGGGTTCGTTGTGCGTTAGGTGGCGATGGTCGCTCGTTCCCTCCGCCCTCCCCTCGGGGAGTGTGTGGGGGTTACGCGTGGGCTCTTCTGGCCCCCTTCCGCTGGGGGCCGGACGCTGCCTCTCGCACCTCTACCTCGCCGTGGCCCGTGCCTCCCCCCTCTGGGTCGGGGGAGGGTCCCGCTGGGCCGGGCCGGGTGTGTCCCGGTGCCTACTGTGGGCCTGACGGAGGGGCTCCTGTGGTCGCTCGCACGCACGCATGCGGTGCGCGTGTGTCGCCTCCGGTGTGTGGCCTTCCGCTTGCCACCTGGGGCCCTGGGGTTGTGTGTGGCTTTGTCCCGTGCTGTGCCCCTGTGGCCCTGGTGGTGGGGTGGCTCTGCTCGCTTCCCGCCCTGGGCTTGCCGTTGGCCCGCTGGCCGGTCACCGCCGGCGAGGGTGGTGCGGTGGGGCCACGGGTTTGGGCCTG
>NW_026696420.1:40000-55000 GCF_030435755.1 Ochotona princeps | reverse complement strand
TATATGTATATATATATTGCTTTTATCGTGATTCTTTTGAATTCTGTGTCCTCGCTCTCCCCTCCCCCACTCCTGTTTTTCACATATATGCATAGATACGTGTGTATATATGATGTGTTTATATATGTATATATATATATATTGCTTTTATCGTGATTTTTTTGAATTCTGTGTTACGATTTCTTGGAGATTGGGATTTTCCCCGCCGACGGCTCCCTCTCTCTCTCTCTCTCTCTCTCTCTCTCTCTCTCTCTCTCTCTCTCTCTCCCCCCTCTGCTCTCTCTCTCTCTCTCTCCCCCCCCTCTCTCCCTAACCCTTTCTTTTCCAAGGAAGGCGGTCGACCAGGTGCCCCATCGCAGCTCCTCTCAGCGGAGGTCGACCAGATGCCCGGTGGCAATTGACTCCGTCATTTGCCACCAGGTGTCGCTGTTTATCTATTTGTTTTCTATGTCCTCTCAGTCTTCCTAAAACTTCCCTCCCCCTCCCCCTCTTTGCCCCCTCCTTGCCATCTCTGCACCGCTTCTCCCTCCCCCCCCATTCAGATGTTCAGTGTTAACGGACTTTCTTGTTTTCTTCCCACCCCCACCTACTCCCACCCCTCCCTCAACAGATTTTCCCCATTTGAGTACAGTGGTATAATCCTTCCTAAGGAATCTTACTTCCATCCGTCTCTACACTTGTCCAACGGTTCGGTTCGTTCTCTCTCTCTCTCTTTCTCTCTCTCTCCTTCTTTCCTTCCTTCCTTCCTTCCTTCCTTCCTTCCTTCCTTCCTTCCTTCCTTCCTTCCTTCCTTCCTTCCTTCCTTCCTCTTGGGGAGTCTTTCTAAAAACTGTTTAAACTGTAAATTTCATTTTTTCTTGGCCTTATGCATTTATTTTTCCCTTTGCTCCAGAAAGAAAGAAAGAAACACTCGTTCCAGCAGGGGAAGCTGGGCTCAACGTTCAGTGATGACCTGCCTCTGCTGGCCCCACCAAGATGCTCAGGTGTGCTGCGTTGCGTCCTAGACTAGAAAAGATATCCAATCGCGTCTCGGCCTTTTGGCTAAGATCAAGTGCAGAAAACATATCCAGGCAAAACGGGGGTGGGGGGGCCGGGGCCGGGGGGGGAGGGAGGAATGATTCGGCGACCCGTGCTTTGCCACCCACACACACACACACACACACACACACACACACACACACACACACGAAACAAAAAAATAGAGGTGCTGGGATGGAACAGGAGCTGACCGGGCACACGTGGGATGAATGGACACAAGGATCGATCGTAAGCTAACAACTCTGGCTGGCGCTCACTGCTTGTTTCTTGGGTTCCTTTTGGTTTTTCAGGGAAAAGCGGCTGCTGTGCGTAGGTAGATGAAGAGGGAGGGAGCGAGGACCTCATTGGGAACAAGAGGTGGATGAAGAGGACGTGTCTTCCCCGCTGCTGCCGCCCCCGCCGCCGGAAGGACCCACCCTGCCCCCAGTGGTACGCCCCATCACCCCCGACACACCCAACAGCACCCACGTTTCTGTTTCTGCTCCCCGAATGCCCCTGCCGATGTCTGCCTTGCTGCTGCGATGGTGGAAGCCTGACCTTCCTGCCACCATCTACTTCCACTATGTGCCCCGTTCAATAAAGTTTTCCCCTGAGCCACTAACTTCTGCTTGAGCCTGATGATTTGGTGAAACATTGAGTGAAGCCAGGCGGGCGCGCGCGCGCGCACACACAAATACAAAAACAGTGTGCCATCCGGGTGGGTGCGTGTGCGGATGCTGGCTGGCTGGCTGGCTGGCTGCCTGGCTGGATGGCGGTGGGTGGCTTGGTGTGCTTTTAGGGACTCAACTGGCCCAATGACGGCTTTGAGAGCAAGCCATGCCGGGCCCCTCTTCTTCCCTCTCCCATCCACCACATGACTGGACTGCCCTTCACCCCGGGCCGACTCTGGGGAGAGTCCCTCCTGCTTCTCCTTGGTAGCCTGGGATCTTGCTTAGTTAGCCTTGCGGGACGGGAGGGGGGGTTGTAGGGAGGGAGGGAGGGAGGGAGGGAGGGAGGGAGGGACGGCGTGGCAGAGATTTCTCTACCTCCTGATGGCGAGACGACCACCTACACGTAGATACCCACCACTGGCTGCCTGTGCTGTGGGCGGGGTCCCAAGCCCTTGGGCCAGCTTCTGCTGGAACGGAGAGAGGGACGTCTTTTCAGACCTACCTAGAGCGGCCTGGACTTCAGTGCCACTGCCACTGCCGCTGTCGTGCCACCATGCCCACCAAACCCAGAGTCTGCAAAGAGCGCTCTAGTGTCTGGGAAACCCCTCGATCTAGGTGCACATTGAATCGAAGGTGATGGAAATCATGTGTGTGGAGTTTAGCACGTGCGCCTACAAGGCTCTCATGACCGTGGTGCGGAGCATGCTACTTTTCCTACAAGTTTCCCTTAGGTTAGAAAACACTGGAAATGACATCTCTTCCCCCCCCCCACCACCACCACCACCACTCTCCATCGTTGTCTGTCCGGACACATTGTCTATCCTGACACGGTGTCGGTAAATTCCACTCACTCACTCACTCCCGGAATACAGATCATTCGAATTTACATTCGTGATTTCACCATTTATTTATTTATTTATTTATTTTCTCCTCAATTCTCTCTCTGAGCTTTGGCTCAATATCTTGTCAAAATGCCATGTAAACACCTCTGGATGGGGCTCCGAGGCATATGGGTTTAGTTGTTGCTGTTGAGGTTCTGCGCACGTTTTGTCAGAAACGCTTAGTTCTCTCTCTCTCTCTCTCTCTCTCTCTCTCTCTCTCTCTCACACACACACACACACACACACACAGGTTTGAGGCCAAAGCTGTTGAAAAACCTGTTTGTATCCTAAACAGAGTTGTGTAGCGCTGAGAACCAGGATTCCATACTTTCTGTTCACCAACTTCTGAGTTCTCTAAGGCCTGCATTTGGGGGGAAAAGTTCTGAACTGACTGGTGAAGTGGTGGAAGATTCCTCTCTCTCTCTCTCTCTCTCTCTCTCTCTCTCTCTCTCTCTCTCTTTCCATTTTTTTTTTAAATAAAGAAAAACCGGCAATGTTGTCACGGTGCTGGTGGAACCGCGGTTTCCACATTTTTGGCTCGCTCGCTCGCTCTCTAGCTCTCACCATCCTGTGTCATCTATGTCTGCTTATTGGAAGGACACAGCGACAAAGAGAAAAGGGAAGGAACTTGTGGGTGGAAGAATCTCTTCAAAGAGCTCGCTGTTTTGCTCGTCCTTGCCCCTCTCTCTTCCTCTCTCCTCTCTCATCCTCTCTCTTCTTTCCTCCCATCTCCTCTGACACACCCGCTCCCCCCTTCCCCGCTCCAAACAAACTTGCTCACAAATCTCTCTCTCTCTCTCTTCCTCTCTCTCTCTCCCATGATTGACTTGCAAATGAATAAATACAAGAGTCTTAAAATGTGGTGTTCACATTAAAGGAAAATGTAACTAGTTTTCTGCCCACTTCAATGTTCCACACTGTTGGGGTGGTGGTGGTGGTGGTGGTGGTGGTGGTGGTGGTGGTGGTGGTGGTGGTGGTGGAAATCTTATTTTGCCTTCAGTGGAGTGGAGAGAGAAAAAAAAAAAGAAGGCATTCAACACCAGGTTGTTGAAATCCACTAAATATTCCTAAGGGTGCAGTAATTGGGCAACCAGGTGGCAACATTTGGTCGCTACACCGCAACCCTGAGTGCGATTGTGCTGAGTCAGGTGAGAGAAAACAAACACTTAAAGCATGTATTTGATTTACTTGGAAGCCAGCCTGCTGAGTGATGGCTTGGTGGTGGTTGAGCGGGGGGGGGGGGGGGGGGGAGAGGAGGAAAGGGGCATGGGGGGGGGGACTTTGACAAATCTTCGCACACGTGGGTGGCACAACATGAATTCTTCTTTAAGGAGTCCCGAACAACCCAACTTTTTCCTTTTTCCTTTGCTCTCTCTACTTTCTCTGACCCCTTTGATCCCTGCACTAGGATGCTGTCAAGTAAAAAGCAGTCCTCTCCTATCAGTGGGTGCTGGCTAATGAACCACTGTGAGGGAAGCGAAACACATCGGAAAGTGGCTTGGTGATGGAATACGCTGGGGTGCACCAGTGACACCCAAGAGGAGAAAAGCCAAGCCAAAACAAAAAGTGCCTCCCTGCCTGATACCAACCTCCCCTCCCCCACAAGCCCCAGGGAAGGAAGGAGGGAGAGAAGCTGTGTTTCACTGATGGTGGGTGGGTCTTGTGTGTACGTCTTGCAAGTCACCTCCCCAATCCACATCTCCTTTCCCAGGCCAGAGCTAGAGCCAGAGCCAGGGTCCAGGGTCCAGGGACATGTAAGGAGAAGCATGGGGCAGGCAGGGCACCCGCACCCCGCCTCCTCGTCAGAATGAGCCTCTGTGTGTGTGTGGGGGGGTGTGCCCCAAGAAAGCAGCAGCCTTCGTTTCGGAAGCCACTGGCTTGAGGGACGCAACCTCTCATTCAATTCCAAGAGGCCTCATTCATTGCCTTCATTGAAATGCAAATGGTTGGTTCAAAGTCCCGTTGTCTGCCAAAGGCTTCACTTTCTCTCCGCTCCACCCAGAGCCATACCTGCCCTCAGGCGTTTGTCAGTGAAAGGATCTGCCTCTCCGACTGGGGCAAAGGTCAGCCACAGTCGGTCACTCCCCTTCGCTCGCTCTGGAAGTGCAAAGTGGGATCTGGCCGCTGCTTTCTGACTCGCATGGGGCAGACCATGAGTGGTTCTCAGGAACGGCTCCCTTCTGATGTGGCCTTTCCATCGGCATTATTGATTCACTCTTCCATCCATCACCTTAACTATGTGAACGCGTGTTATTAACCTGTGCGTGTACTTCTGTCACTCAAACAAGCAGAACTGCTCAACATCAAGCATCCCTCCCTCTCAATAGAACGATCTAGCTGAACCGATTACTCAAAACACAGAGAGGAACCCCTTACCTGTCCTTGTGCAGGTGCGCGGGGCGGGGGTGGAGGGGCGGTGGGAGGGGTTGCAGGAATATACTAGGCCTGTGCCCCGTGCCAGGCCCGGTTCTCTGCTTGGATCGGCGTTGGACCGAGCGACCAGGACACAGCAGTCCAGAGCCTTACTTACATCTCACAGTCGGTGCCTGTTCAGAAAAAACAATTCCTCCATCCATCCATCCATCCATCCATCCATCCATTTTATTTTTATTGAAACTCAGATATATATAGAGAGAGAAGGAGAGACAGAAAGAAATATCTCCTGCCCGCTGGCTGGTTCACTCCCCAAGTGGCCACCATGCTTCATAAAACTCATTTCTTATCCAGTTATAATTTCATTAAAATATCTCATGTTTCCCAATTGGATAAAAAACAAATGGTATCTAAAAGTCTGCATACGAACCAGCGTCGCAGCCCTATGATTTTATCCAAATGAAAATGCATATGAGAGAGTTATTTGCACCCTTACAGCTATCACAGCTCAATTCACAATAGCCAGATACGGGATCAACACAGATACCCATCAGCGGGTGACAGAATAAAGAAAATGTGGCACACAAACACTATAGAATACTACCCATTCATAAAAATTAATGAAATTGTAAAACCTGATATACCTTTTTTTAAAAATTATTTTTTAATAATCTTACTTGGTTGATTAGGGAACAGAGTGTCAAGGGCTACAGGGTGAAAGTGGGAAATACCATTGTTTCCACATCAATATCATTTTACCCTGTATCTGGGGTCAGGGGAAAAAAAAAAAAAAAAAAAAAAAAGGGAAAAGCCCCACCCAACCTCCCACCCATCCCAGATCCCCAACGGGAGGCACGCTCTGAGGCTCCTGCTCATACAGTTCTGATAGTTCATCAGTTCTGGACTGCTGCCAATGTCTCAGTTCCAATCGCAATGAACCCTATTCAGAATCCACTGGCTGACAGTCTCTTCATGGTTGGGGTTCTAAGATCAGCAGTTCAGTTGGAGGGATCTCTCTCCAAAGAAACTTCATCTGAGATGATCACAGGCCTGATTTCTGCGCGAGTCTGCTAGTACACAGTCCAACACCGTCCGTCACACCGATCGGCTTATGATCATGCTGGTCGTTGGGATTGCCGGGTTCGTTCTGTTTCCAGGCCTGTCTTCCTCGTGAACCGACGGGTGTCGTAGTCCGGTTCGATCCTGCCCGCTTCATATTCGGTCCTCACGCAGACCGGTTGGAGCTGCAGCCTAGTCGGGAAGTAGTTGTCCAGCAGGGGAGCCCACATTCCCCTGTCAGCTTTGCCTCCTCCCCCTGACTATCACATGTGCTGTTTGGGCGCTGCAACCACATCTGGTACGGCTCACCTCACCTTGGCATTCCTTATTGTGTACTAGTATGTGTCGCAACCGAACCTGGCTCGACCCACACT
This sequence comes from Ochotona princeps, assembly GCF_030435755.1. NCBI lineage: Eukaryota > Metazoa > Chordata > Mammalia > Lagomorpha > Ochotonidae > Ochotona > Ochotona princeps. The sequence goes on along the minus strand of NW_026696420.1, from coordinate 48,625 downwards.
CTGTTCTGGCGCTCGGACTCACCAGCGGGTGATGTGAACAGGTTCAGCCTGGTCTTGCCCCCAATCCATGCCATGTGTATACCAGTGGGATAATTTCCATAGCCTGTTCTGGGCTGTTTCCTATTTGTGCTGCTTGCGCTTACCTGCAGGGACTGTGTCCTGCCAGAGGAGTTGCCCAGGCTCCTCCATCAGAAACTCTCCCAGTGCCAGGTTTCACGCATACCAGTGGGTCCATGAGCCAGCCCTGTTCAGTCCACCTCCTGTCCTAGCAGGAACAGTGGTGTTTCCTGACTGTTCTTCAACCCAATCTGGTTCTTATTGTTGGACGGTGAAGGATCCTGAGGTGGAGCCGGCAGCCACACGCCAGTCAGGAGGACCCTGTGCGCGCGTGCGCGTGTCTGTGTGTGTGAGTGTGTGTGTGTGTGTGTGGTTGGGAGGGGTGTGTGTGTGTGTGTGTGTGTGTGTGGTTGGGAGGGGTGTTGCTGAGAGAAGGAGAGACAGAAAGAAATATCTCCTGCCCGCTGGCTGGTTCCCTCCCCAAGTGGTCGGGGCTGAGCAGAACCAAAACCAGGAGCCGGGAGCTTCTTCCCGGTCGGTCTCCGCCACACAGGCGGCTGCCGATACCGAAGGCTTTGTGCCATCCTCGACCGCTTTTCCAGGCCACAGGCAGGGAGCTGGACGGAAGTGGGGCAGCTGGGACTCGAACCGGCACCCGTATGGGATCTCGGCACGTACAGGCCGAGAAATGGAGCCACTAGGCAACCGCACACGCCTGGCCCAAGCAACAACTCTTGCCTTCCCCTCGTCTTCTTGTCTGGTCCGGGGAGATGCACGCTGTCGACATCTCTGGCCCAGGCCTTGTATGTTTGGCACATACGGCCTGATGATCTATGGGTAGCTTGCTGTTTTAGTTCAGGCAGGCCTTAACGTGCTCTCCGACGGGAGCTACGGCCTAGCTGACAGGAGGAGTGCCTGCCTGCCTGCCTGCCTGCCTGCCTGCCTGCCTGGCGTTCCCCTAGCAGGCTGGCGGGCTCCCAGCCCCAGATCTTGGGACCGTCTGGGGGCTAATGCGGTCCGGCCGGCCTGCCTGATGTAATTTTTTCACCCAGGCAGTCCCGGCGCTTTGCTGACAGCTGGGTGTTGTGGCCTAATCCGGCTGGCCCGCCCGCCCGCCCGCCCGCCCGCAACGCACCCACCCACCCGCCCAGCCATTTTGGCTCTCTTTTTGCCTGACTGGGTGCAGCGCCCTAACTTGATTCCGGTTCTCACGCTCCCTCTCCACCACCCCCACCGCACCACCCCCGGTTCTTGCGTGCGCCAGTGGGTGCTGTGGCACAATCTGAGATGGCCCACCACCAGTCCCAGCTATCGCCATTGGGCTGGGGTACGGCAACCTAGCCTGGCCTGGTCCATCCCCAGCCCTCCTGCGAACTGTGGGGTGCTAGCCAGTTCACAGTTCAATCCAGCCTGGCTTGCGCCCCAACCCGGCCTGGCTAATTATATGTGTGTTTTGGAAGGCAGCTCTTCTCTGCGTTCACATCTATCTTTCTTTTCTTTAGGATTTAGTCACTAGGCTAACATGCCGGCCGGACCCAACCAACCAACTAACCAACCAACCAACCCCTTGTCTTTGATGGACCGTGGGTGGGTGGGTGGGTGGGGTGTGGAGGCGGAAGAGTTGGAGGGTCAGCTCACCATCTCTTATTCTGCGGAACTGAAGGGAAAGGGTGCTCTGAGGGAGAGACTGGGGCACCTGTGCCTGAGTTGTGGGTGTTGTGTGCGGTCGGCTCTGCGGACAAGTCAAGGGGACTTGAGGACGGCAGAGCAGGAGGACATATGGGCTGGCCTGTGCCCTTCCTGCCCGAGGATTTCTCTGGTGGATTGGGAATGAAAGGCCACTATGCCGACGTGAAGGCCTCACAGGTGGCCTTACCTGACACCTACTTCTCCCTCCATGTTCTGGATCCTGGCCAGGAACCACTCAGCGTGCAACCACTTCTGCTCACAAATTGGAAAGAGAAAGCTGTGTGATGCCCCCTCCTGGGATAGAGAGAGAGAGAGAGAGAGAGAGAGGTGAAGAGGCCCAATCCCAGCCTGGCTGCTCCCTTTCTCCTTTTCCTCATCTGGACCTTACCTGCAAATGGGGAACAGAGAAGACTGAATTGTTGTCACATTCTCACTAACTCAATTTCAATCTCTCTCTCTCTCTCTCTCTCTCTCTCTCTCTCTCTCTCTCTCTCTCTCTCTCCCCCTCTTTTCCTCTCTCTCCTTTCACATCCCTAACCTGTTTCCATGGCACATCCTTTCTGTCCCTGAGGAACTTCTTGGGTCTTGCAAGAGCTCACAGGAAGGACAGGCAGACGCAAGGGCGCTGCAGAATAGCTTCACTGGCTTTTCCTCCACTTTCATGTCCCTGTGGCTCCACTTCTGATCTAGCTCCCTGTTTGTGCCCTGGGAAAACAGCGGAGGGTGGTCCAAGTGTACGGGACCCTGCACCTGTGTGGGAGGCCTGGAAGAAACTCCCAGCGCCTGGATTCGGATCGGATCCAGTCAGCTCCGGCCGTGGTTGTGGCCATTTGGGGAGTGCACCGGCGGATGGAAATCTTTCTGTCCGTCTGTCTCTCCTTCTCTCTGCAAATCTGCCTCCCCAATGAAAATAAGTCAACCTCAAGGCCAAATAAATAAATAAAAATAAAACTAGAGAACAGAAAGTGAAAGCAAGACAGTGGGGGATACTGGCATTGTGGCACCGCACACACGCTCAACAGCCTGTCAGCAGACACACTGGCCTTGCCGTATGGGAACACCGATTTCATCTTGTTCCTGGCTCCTGGCTTCGGCCTAGCTTGGCCTCAGCTGCTGTGACACAGGAGGGAGAGAGCCCTTCCACACTTTGTGACAATACCGCCTAGGGAGGGACATCCAGGAGAGACAAGGGTGGAGGAAAGGTCTCTTGGCACATATTGTGGGAACGGACTTGGGGTGAGGCGCTGACTGGGTTGTAGCTGTGTGTGTATAGGGAAATCTTTGCTGTACCAATGTGGTTGGGGACATTGAGATGGACTGAACCGGGTTTCTGATTTTTGTGAGACAGTCTTTCTCTCTTTCTCTCTCTCTCTCTCTCTCTCTCTCTCTCTCTCTCTCTTTCTCTCTCATTACTGGATGAGGTTCCCCGGGAGAGCTGGGCTTGGAAAAACGTGGCCCAAGGGATGAATCTGGAACTGACCCCTGGGCTCGAGACTCAGTGTTGTCGTTGTGATCTCTTGTCTTTGCTCTTCCTGCTCCCCCATCCTTCATCTTCCCCGTCCCATCGCAACCCCAACTGACTCCAAACCAGAAACCCCAGCGTGTTTCAAGAATCCACTCGTGCTGTCTGCGCGCCATCTAGTGGCCACAGTATCGGATCGGACAAGAGGCGAAAGCCAAGATGGCGCTGACGGCAGAAGCCAAGATGGCGCCCGCGTCTGAACAAGTCTCGCGTCTCGCGAGGCCTCGGGGTGGTGGTCGGCGTGGAGTTTGGGGGGGTCGAGGAAGGAGGAGGGAGGGAGGGAGGGAGGGAGAGAGTCGGTCTGGCGCAGGCGCAGTAAGCACAGTCGGGCTTCTGGCTTGCTGGCTGAGCAGTGGCGGCGGTGCCGGCGGTGGGGGGAGGGGGGAGGGGGGAGGGGGCCGCGGCGGCAGAAACCGTCCTTCCGCCGGGCCGGGACTGCACTGTGCGCGCCTCTCTAGGTGCTCCTGCCACGTCCAGGCGGGGGGATCTGTTACCTTCCCAGGGATGTTGCCTTAGTTCTTTCTTCTTGGATCTCTCCATTCCTTTTAGGCTCTGTTTCTCTCTCTCTCTCTCTCTCTTTCTCTGTTTTGCTCGCCGATTCCCGCTTTCCTCTCTTTCTTTCTTTCGCTTTCTCCTTTTCACTGTCTCCTCTCCTTCTCCCACTCCCCTACATCTCCTAGAATTTCACTTGTGACTCCCACCTTTATTTGACAGTCTTCATCCTTACATTCTCTGCCTTCCCCTAGGTTGTTCTTGAGTTGTTTTTTCTCGTTCAATCTTTATAGGCCTTTCTCTCGCGTCCTCATTCTGGATTTATTTTCTTCCCTCATCGGTGTGTGTCTGGCCGTTGTACCTGCGTGTGTGTGTGTGTGTGTGTGTGTTCTCCCCTAATGTTTCCATTGCTTCCCTTTATGTTGTCTTTCTCTTTTCTTAGTTTTTGTCTTTCTTCTTCTTCTTCTTTTTTTTTTTTTGTATTCTTACCTTTGCCTTCCTTTCAGTTCTCATTCTCTCCTCCCCCCAGCCCCCCCCCCCCCGTTTCTCTCTCCCTTTTCTCTCTCTCAATGTCGGTGTTTTCATTTTATTTTCTGTCTGCCTTCTTCCTTTACCTTTGGCTTCCTTGGTCCTTCTTAACTTGTTTCTCTCTTCTCTTTCAATCTATATATGTTTTTCTCTCGCGTCCTCATGCTGGATTTATTGTCTTGCCTCATCTGTTTTACTCGTGTGTGTCTGTTTTTTTTTTTTTTCCCCCCAAAAAATTTTGTTCTACTGTGTCCATTGCTTCCCTTTATGTTGTCTTTCTCCTTTCCTAGTTTTTGGTCTTCCTGGTTTTTTTTTTTTTTTTTTTCTTTCTTTCTTAGTTTTGCCTTCCTTTCAGTTCTCATTCTCTCCCCCCCCCCCCCCCGTTTCTCTCTCCCTTTTCTCTCTCAATGTCGGTGTTTTCATTTTATTTTCTGTCTGCCGTTTTCCTTTACCTGTGTGTGACCAAGTCTATCCACCCTTCCCCCAAGACTGTACTGATAGGTCAGATGTATCCTGTCACAGTAGATGCGTGGTCACTCACTACTACAACTCGATTCTCCCCAAGCCACGCGACCTGGTGTTCCATGCATCAACACCGAATGTTAACATTTCACCAGTGACGGTCACGACACAGTTTGGTTCTAAATGAGAGGCAAGGCAAAGCAACCGACCTGGCGGCCGGGACCAGCCAGCACCCCCTGCGAGGGGAGGGAGGGAGGGAGGCAGTGACACACATTTCCCTGCCTATCTCGGCTTCATTGCCTGGCTGCGTGCATCCAGCGTGCTGTCCCTTTGTCCCTTGGTGCTGGCTGTCTGACTCCACCTGGTGGCAGCCGTGCTGTAGCTGTAGAGCATTCTGGAGCCGGCAAGGGCGAGCAAGTGGGTGGAGAGCCCGGGACAGGATGTGACAAAGTCCCCAAGCTGCAGGCGGGAGAGTCCCAGCCCTGCTGGGACCTTGGTGGCTCGTGTGCTGTTCGGAGATTGAGCCTGGAGGCTTGCAAGTGAGCAGGCAGGCAGCTGCGGGGGTGGGTAGGTGTCTGCTCGCTCCCGATTGTAACCGGGCTGGAGTACCGCTAGAGTGCATGGGGTCGACCAGCACACCCTTTTATCACTGCCACCGTGCACTAGGGGACTCGATCGGGGCCGTCGGCGGGGCTGCGAGGCCACGGCCACCGGCCCGACACTTGCCGCCTGCACTAGGGGACCCGGCCGGGACCGTTGGTGGGGCTTGAGGCCACGGCCGCCGGCCCAGACGCTTGTCGCCTGCACAAGGGGACCCGGTCGGGGCCGTCGGCGGGGCTGCGAGGCCACGGCCACCGGCCCGACACTTGTCACCCGCACCCTAGGGGACCTGGTCGGGGCCGTTGGCGGGGCTGCGAGGCCACGGCCACCGGCCCGACACTTGTCGCCTGCACTAGGGGACCCGGCTGGGGCCGTTGGCGGGGCTGAGGCCCTGGGCCGCCGGCCCGACACTTGTCACCCGCACCCTAGGGGGACCTGGTCGGGGCCGTTGGCGGGGCTGCGAGGCCACGGCCACCGGCCCGACACTTGTCGCCTGCACTAGGGGACCCGGCCGGGGCCGTTGGCGGGGCTGAGGCCCTGGGCCGCCGGCCCGACACTTGTCACCCGCACCCTAGGGGGACCTGGTCGGGGCCGTTGGTGGGGCTGTAGAGTTGTTTGCTTTTCTCTAACTCCTGGGGTCGACCAGGTGGCCACAGGAGCATGCCCTGTGGGCGATGGCTGTGTTTTTGGGGACTTGTGACCCGGGCCCCCATCTGAGGGGCGGCTGTGTCCCATAGGTTGTCCCTGTTGTCCCCTGGAAGGGCATTTCTACACCTGCAGTTGTCATTTTGGATCTGCAGGTAGGTGCTGACACGCTGTCTCCTGGTGACTGTCACCGGAAGAGCTGGGCCCCTGGGTTCGCGTCTGGGGCGGTAGGGGGGAGCGCGATGGGCTGCCGGCGGCCTGGCGCTGGACTGCGTTCCCCCTGCCCATCCGGTGCCGAGCTCCCTGCCTGGGTTCGTGCGGGAGCTTGGTGTGCGATCCTGGTTTAGCCCTGCGACGGTGCCACCATCTCCGGCTTAGAATTTGCCCCGAGAGCGGCAGAGGTGAGGCTGGGCGCTGGGTCCTATACCCGTGTCCGTCTTCTGCCGCAGGTGGCCCGCTGCGTAGTGGTGGCTGACAGAACCCCCTCAGAACTGAGTCTCAGTGGTCGTCGGCCTTATGCCGCGTGTGCGTGTCAGGCGTTCCTCCGCTGGGGTTGGCCACCGCTGCTGAAGAGGCAAGGGGCTGGCGAGGCTGCCGACGGACCCCCCCCTGGCAGCTGTCCTCGCTGGGCGTGACCCCCTGTGCCTCGCGTGATGTCATAATCCTAGACCGAGACTTGACCGATGTGGTGATGTGGCGCTCTCCTGGGCCGGGCCTAAGCCGCTTACAGACGAGGGACGGCCATTCATGGCGAATGCTGCCGAGCTGCTCGTTCTGTCTTGCGGGCTCCTGGTTCCTCTTTCCCCTGCCTCGGCGTGGTGGGAGAGGCCAGGGGTGCGGAATCCGGCTCGATCTCCGCTCCCTCTGCCTTGTGCCACCTGAAGGTGCTGGCGTTGGGGGTCCAGGCGGGGGTCCTCGGACGTGGCGGACACCCTTCGCCCTCTGCCGTGTCGGTGTGTCATGGTGTGTGGGCGGGCCCCGTCCCGCGGTGGTGGTGCGGGGCTTGTCTGGCAGAGTCTGACCCTGCTCAGCTCTCTGCGGTGCTCCTGGAGCGGTCCAGGTCGTTTGCCTCTCAGGCGCCTGGAACCGAGTGGTGCCGTCGCTCCTTCACTGCCCCGGTGTGCTCTCTCCCGGGTGTGCCGCCGCAGCCTCGCTGGCGTGTGCTGCTTGGTGCGTGGGAGTCCCTGGGGGGTCGAGGCGGTAAGGAAGAGGCAGCGTGGGTGCAGCGCAGGCCCGTCGCCGCCGCTGCTGCTGCCGCCTGTGGCCTTGCTTGGCCGCTGGTGTCCCCTGCGCGTCTGTGGGGGCAGGTGGCTTCCTTTCCTCTACCGCAGACCCCTCCGCCCGGCTTCGGGCTCGCCCCGCGGGTTGGGTGTTGCTCCCTCGAAGGGCCCTCTCGGCCTGGTGAGAGGTGCGCTCGGGGTTGGTGGGGTGCGGCCCACCTTCGGTGAGAAAAGCCTTCTCTAGCGATCCGACAGGGACGTGCCTTACGTGATGGGGTGCCGTATCCCCCGCTTGTCGCCGTTCCTTCCCTCCTGGTGTGTGTCGGTAGCCACGCTGCTGACGACGCGGATGGCTCGGGTTCGTTGTGCGTTAGGTGGCGATGGTCGCTCGTTCCCTCCGCCCTCCCCTCGGGGAGTGTGTGGGGGTTACGCGTGGGCTCTTCTGGCCCCCTTCCGCTGGGGGCCGGACGCTGCCTCTCGCACCTCTACCTCGCCGTGGCCCGTGCCTCCCCCCTCTGGGTCGGGGGAGGGTCCCGCTGGGCCGGGCCGGGTGTGTCCCGGTGCCTACTGTGGGCCTGACGGAGGGGCTCCTGTGGTCGCTCGCACGCACGCATGCGGTGCGCGTGTGTCGCCTCCGGTGTGTGGCCTTCCGCTTGCCACCTGGGGCCCTGGGGTTGTGTGTGGCTTTGTCCCGTGCTGTGCCCCTGTGGCCCTGGTGGTGGGGTGGCTCTGCTCGCTTCCCGCCCTGGGCTTGCCGTTGGCCCGCTGGCCGGTCACCGCCGGCGAGGGTGGTGCGGTGGGGCCACGGGTTTGGGCCTGTTGGGTCTCCCCTCGGCCGCGTCGGCCTTGGGAGCGTTCCTGCGGGGTTACGGCCCTCGGGACCGGGGCCCGGATGTTGGCGGATGGAGGCCGGGATCCGGCAGCAGGTAGGCGCCCGGCGTGTGGGCGTTGGCGGCGTCGCGTTGGGGGCCCCGGTGGGGGGGCCTCAGGCGCGCGTCGGGGAACGCGTGGGGGTCGCTGGAGGCGGGCTCCGGTGTCCCAGGCGTGTCACGGGACCGCCCGGGTGTGGGCGGTGGCATCCCGTGTCTGTTTTCCGGGAGGGACCCGGCTTTCGTTGGCCCGAGGTGTTCCCTCGTGGCTCCCCGTCGCGCTTCTGGTGCCTCTCCCCCGTGGTCTGATGCCACCCCCCCATATAGGTACCCCCCTCGCCGCCCGCTGCGGCCTCGTGTCGCTGGCGTGTGGCGTTGAGCGCTCTTTGGGGTCGGGGGTCGGTTGGCTGCGACGTGTGTGGCCTGCGGTGTGCGGGGGCTGGCGTTTCCCCTCATCGTCGGCGGTGTGTGCGCGTGAGGGGTGGCTGAGTCGCACGCTGGTCCCCGGCTGTGTGTGGTTTGTGCCTGGCTGCCTCCCCCT
>NW_026696420.1:12500-27500 GCF_030435755.1 Ochotona princeps | reverse complement strand
TATCTATTTGTTTTCTATGTCCTCTCAGTCTTCCTAAAACTTCCCTCCCCCTCCCCCTCTTTGCCCCCTCCTTGCCATCTCTGCACCGCTTCTCCCTCCCCCCCCATTCAGATGTTCAGTGTTAACGGACTTTCTTGTTTTCTTCCCACCCCCACCTACTCCCACCCCTCCCTCAACAGATTTTCCCCATTTGAGTACAGTGGTATAATCCTTCCTAAGGAATCTTACTTCCATCCGTCTCTACACTTGTCCAACGGTTCGGTTCGTTCTCTCTCTCTCTCTTTCTCTCTCTCTCCTTCTTTCCTTCCTTCCTTCCTTCCTTCCTTCCTTCCTTCCTTCCTTCCTTCCTTCCTTCCTTCCTTCCTTCCTTCCTTCCTCTTGGGGAGTCTTTCTAAAAACTGTTTAAACTGTAAATTTCATTTTTTCTTGGCCTTATGCATTTATTTTTCCCTTTGCTCCAGAAAGAAAGAAAGAAACACTCGTTCCAGCAGGGGAAGCTGGGCTCAACGTTCAGTGATGACCTGCCTCTGCTGGCCCCACCAAGATGCTCAGGTGTGCTGCGTTGCGTCCTAGACTAGAAAAGATATCCAATCGCGTCTCGGCCTTTTGGCTAAGATCAAGTGCAGAAAACATATCCAGGCAAAACGGGGGTGGGGGGGCCGGGGCCGGGGGGGGAGGGAGGAATGATTCGGCGACCCGTGCTTTGCCACCACACACACACACACACACACACACACACACACACACACACACACGAAACAAAAAAATAGAGGTGCTGGGATGGAACAGGAGCTGACCGGGCACACGTGGGATGAATGGACACAAGGATCGATCGTAAGCTAACAACTCTGGCTGGCGCTCACTGCTTGTTTCTTGGGTTCCTTTTGGTTTTTCAGGGAAAAGCGGCTGCTGTGCGTAGGTAGATGAAGAGGGAGGGAGCGAGGACCTCATTGGGAACAAGAGGTGGATGAAGAGGACGTGTCTTCCCCGCTGCTGCCGCCCCCGCCGCCGGAAGGACCCACCCTGCCCCCAGTGGTACGCCCCATCACCCCCGACACACCCAACAGCACCCACGTTTCTGTTTCTGCTCCCCGAATGCCCCTGCCGATGTCTGCCTTGCTGCTGCGATGGTGGAAGCCTGACCTTCCTGCCACCATCTACTTCCACTATGTGCCCCGTTCAATAAAGTTTTCCCCTGAGCCACTAACTTCTGCTTGAGCCTGATGATTTGGTGAAACATTGAGTGAAGCCAGGCGGGCGCGCGCGCGCGCACACACAAATACAAAAACAGTGTGCCATCCGGGTGGGTGCGTGTGCGGATGCTGGCTGGCTGGCTGGCTGGCTGCCTGGCTGGATGGCGGTGGGTGGCTTGGTGTGCTTTTAGGGACTCAACTGGCCCAATGACGGCTTTGAGAGCAAGCCATGCCGGGCCCCTCTTCTTCCCTCTCCCATCCACCACATGACTGGACTGCCCTTCACCCCGGGCCGACTCTGGGGAGAGTCCCTCCTGCTTCTCCTTGGTAGCCTGGGATCTTGCTTAGTTAGCCTTGCGGGACGGGAGGGGGGGTTGTAGGGAGGGAGGGAGGGAGGGAGGGAGGGAGGGAGGGACGGCGTGGCAGAGATTTCTCTACCTCCTGATGGCGAGACGACCACCTACACGTAGATACCCACCACTGGCTGCCTGTGCTGTGGGCGGGGTCCCAAGCCCTTGGGCCAGCTTCTGCTGGAACGGAGAGAGGGACGTCTTTTCAGACCTACCTAGAGCGGCCTGGACTTCAGTGCCACTGCCACTGCCGCTGTCGTGCCACCATGCCCACCAAACCCAGAGTCTGCAAAGAGCGCTCTAGTGTCTGGGAAACCCCTCGATCTAGGTGCACATTGAATCGAAGGTGATGGAAATCATGTGTGTGGAGTTTAGCACGTGCGCCTACAAGGCTCTCATGACCGTGGTGCGGAGCATGCTACTTTTCCTACAAGTTTCCCTTAGGTTAGAAAACACTGGAAATGACATCTCTTCCCCCCCCCCACCACCACCACCACCACTCTCCATCGTTGTCTGTCCGGACACATTGTCTATCCTGACACGGTGTCGGTAAATTCCACTCACTCACTCACTCCCGGAATACAGATCATTCGAATTTACATTCGTGATTTCACCATTTATTTATTTATTTATTTATTTTCTCCTCAATTCTCTCTCTGAGCTTTGGCTCAATATCTTGTCAAAATGCCATGTAAACACCTCTGGATGGGGCTCCGAGGCATATGGGTTTAGTTGTTGCTGTTGAGGTTCTGCGCACGTTTTGTCAGAAACGCTTAGTTCTCTCTCTCTCTCTCTCTCTCTCTCTCTCTCTCTCTCTCACACACACACACACACACACACACAGGTTTGAGGCCAAAGCTGTTGAAAAACCTGTTTGTATCCTAAACAGAGTTGTGTAGCGCTGAGAACCAGGATTCCATACTTTCTGTTCACCAACTTCTGAGTTCTCTAAGGCCTGCATTTGGGGGGAAAAGTTCTGAACTGACTGGTGAAGTGGTGGAAGATTCCTCTCTCTCTCTCTCTCTCTCTCTCTCTCTCTCTCTCTCTCTCTCTTTCCATTTTTTTTTTAAATAAAGAAAAACCGGCAATGTTGTCACGGTGCTGGTGGAACCGCGGTTTCCACATTTTTGGCTCGCTCGCTCGCTCTCTAGCTCTCACCATCCTGTGTCATCTATGTCTGCTTATTGGAAGGACACAGCGACAAAGAGAAAAGGGAAGGAACTTGTGGGTGGAAGAATCTCTTCAAAGAGCTCGCTGTTTTGCTCGTCCTTGCCCCTCTCTCTTCCTCTCTCCTCTCTCATCCTCTCTCTTCTTTCCTCCCATCTCCTCTGACACACCCGCTCCCCCCTTCCCCGCTCCAAACAAACTTGCTCACAAATCTCTCTCTCTCTCTCTTCCTCTCTCTCTCTCCCATGATTGACTTGCAAATGAATAAATACAAGAGTCTTAAAATGTGGTGTTCACATTAAAGGAAAATGTAACTAGTTTTCTGCCCACTTCAATGTTCCACACTGTTGGGGTGGTGGTGGTGGTGGTGGTGGTGGTGGTGGTGGTGGTGGTGGTGGTGGTGGTGGAAATCTTATTTTGCCTTCAGTGGAGTGGAGAGAGAAAAAAAAAAAGAAGGCATTCAACACCAGGTTGTTGAAATCCACTAAATATTCCTAAGGGTGCAGTAATTGGGCAACCAGGTGGCAACATTTGGTCGCTACACCGCAACCCTGAGTGCGATTGTGCTGAGTCAGGTGAGAGAAAACAAACACTTAAAGCATGTATTTGATTTACTTGGAAGCCAGCCTGCTGAGTGATGGCTTGGTGGTGGTTGAGCGGGGGGGGGGGGGGGGGGGAGAGGAGGAAAGGGGCATGGGGGGGGGGACTTTGACAAATCTTCGCACACGTGGGTGGCACAACATGAATTCTTCTTTAAGGAGTCCCGAACAACCCAACTTTTTCCTTTTTCCTTTGCTCTCTCTACTTTCTCTGACCCCTTTGATCCCTGCACTAGGATGCTGTCAAGTAAAAAGCAGTCCTCTCCTATCAGTGGGTGCTGGCTAATGAACCACTGTGAGGGAAGCGAAACACATCGGAAAGTGGCTTGGTGATGGAATACGCTGGGGTGCACCAGTGACACCCAAGAGGAGAAAAGCCAAGCCAAAACAAAAAGTGCCTCCCTGCCTGATACCAACCTCCCCTCCCCCACAAGCCCCAGGGAAGGAAGGAGGGAGAGAAGCTGTGTTTCACTGATGGTGGGTGGGTCTTGTGTGTACGTCTTGCAAGTCACCTCCCCAATCCACATCTCCTTTCCCAGGCCAGAGCTAGAGCCAGAGCCAGGGTCCAGGGTCCAGGGACATGTAAGGAGAAGCATGGGGCAGGCAGGGCACCCGCACCCCGCCTCCTCGTCAGAATGAGCCTCTGTGTGTGTGTGGGGGGGTGTGCCCCAAGAAAGCAGCAGCCTTCGTTTCGGAAGCCACTGGCTTGAGGGACGCAACCTCTCATTCAATTCCAAGAGGCCTCATTCATTGCCTTCATTGAAATGCAAATGGTTGGTTCAAAGTCCCGTTGTCTGCCAAAGGCTTCACTTTCTCTCCGCTCCACCCAGAGCCATACCTGCCCTCAGGCGTTTGTCAGTGAAAGGATCTGCCTCTCCGACTGGGGCAAAGGTCAGCCACAGTCGGTCACTCCCCTTCGCTCGCTCTGGAAGTGCAAAGTGGGATCTGGCCGCTGCTTTCTGACTCGCATGGGGCAGACCATGAGTGGTTCTCAGGAACGGCTCCCTTCTGATGTGGCCTTTCCATCGGCATTATTGATTCACTCTTCCATCCATCACCTTAACTATGTGAACGCGTGTTATTAACCTGTGCGTGTACTTCTGTCACTCAAACAAGCAGAACTGCTCAACATCAAGCATCCCTCCCTCTCAATAGAACGATCTAGCTGAACCGATTACTCAAAACACAGAGAGGAACCCCTTACCTGTCCTTGTGCAGGTGCGCGGGGCGGGGGTGGAGGGGCGGTGGGAGGGGTTGCAGGAATATACTAGGCCTGTGCCCCGTGCCAGGCCCGGTTCTCTGCTTGGATCGGCGTTGGACCGAGCGACCAGGACACAGCAGTCCAGAGCCTTACTTACATCTCACAGTCGGTGCCTGTTCAGAAAAAACAATTCCTCCATCCATCCATCCATCCATCCATCCATCCATTTTATTTTTATTGAAACTCAGATATATATAGAGAGAGAAGGAGAGACAGAAAGAAATATCTCCTGCCCGCTGGCTGGTTCACTCCCCAAGTGGCCACCATGCTTCATAAAACTCATTTCTTATCCAGTTATAATTTCATTAAAATATCTCATGTTTCCCAATTGGATAAAAAACAAATGGTATCTAAAAGTCTGCATACGAACCAGCGTCGCAGCCCTATGATTTTATCCAAATGAAAATGCATATGAGAGAGTTATTTGCACCCTTACAGCTATCACAGCTCAATTCACAATAGCCAGATACGGGATCAACACAGATACCCATCAGCGGGTGACAGAATAAAGAAAATGTGGCACACAAACACTATAGAATACTACCCATTCATAAAAATTAATGAAATTGTAAAACCTGATATACCTTTTTTTAAAAATTATTTTTTAATAATCTTACTTGGTTGATTAGGGAACAGAGTGTCAAGGGCTACAGGGTGAAAGTGGGAAATACCATTGTTTCCACATCAATATCATTTTACCCTGTATCTGGGGTCAGGGGAAAAAAAAAAAAAAAAAAAAAAAAGGGAAAAGCCCCACCCAACCTCCCACCCATCCCAGATCCCCAACGGGAGGCACGCTCTGAGGCTCCTGCTCATACAGTTCTGATAGTTCATCAGTTCTGGACTGCTGCCAATGTCTCAGTTCCAATCGCAATGAACCCTATTCAGAATCCACTGGCTGACAGTCTCTTCATGGTTGGGGTTCTAAGATCAGCAGTTCAGTTGGAGGGATCTCTCTCCAAAGAAACTTCATCTGAGATGATCACAGGCCTGATTTCTGCGCGAGTCTGCTAGTACACAGTCCAACACCGTCCGTCACACCGATCGGCTTATGATCATGCTGGTCGTTGGGATTGCCGGGTTCGTTCTGTTTCCAGGCCTGTCTTCCTCGTGAACCGACGGGTGTCGTAGTCCGGTTCGATCCTGCCCGCTTCATATTCGGTCCTCACGCAGACCGGTTGGAGCTGCAGCCTAGTCGGGAAGTAGTTGTCCAGCAGGGGAGCCCACATTCCCCTGTCAGCTTTGCCTCCTCCCCCTGACTATCACATGTGCTGTTTGGGCGCTGCAACCACATCTGGTACGGCTCACCTCACCTTGGCATTCCTTATTGTGTACTAGTATGTGTCGCAACCGAACCTGGCTCGACCCACACTCTGTTCTGGCGCTCGGACTCACCAGCGGGTGATGTGAACAGGTTCAGCCTGGTCTTGCCCCCAATCCATGCCATGTGTATACCAGTGGGATAATTTCCATAGCCTGTTCTGGGCTGTTTCCTATTTGTGCTGCTTGCGCTTACCTGCAGGGACTGTGTCCTGCCAGAGGAGTTGCCCAGGCTCCTCCATCAGAAACTCTCCCAGTGCCAGGTTTCACGCATACCAGTGGGTCCATGAGCCAGCCCTGTTCAGTCCACCTCCTGTCCTAGCAGGAACAGTGGTGTTTCCTGACTGTTCTTCAACCCAATCTGGTTCTTATTGTTGGACGGTGAAGGATCCTGAGGTGGAGCCGGCAGCCACACGCCAGTCAGGAGGACCCTGTGCGCGCGTGCGCGTGTCTGTGTGTGTGAGTGTGTGTGTGTGTGTGTGGTTGGGAGGGGTGTGTGTGTGTGTGTGTGTGTGTGTGGTTGGGAGGGGTGTTGCTGAGAGAAGGAGAGACAGAAAGAAATATCTCCTGCCCGCTGGCTGGTTCCCTCCCCAAGTGGTCGGGGCTGAGCAGAACCAAAACCAGGAGCCGGGAGCTTCTTCCCGGTCGGTCTCCGCCACACAGGCGGCTGCCGATACCGAAGGCTTTGTGCCATCCTCGACCGCTTTTCCAGGCCACAGGCAGGGAGCTGGACGGAAGTGGGGCAGCTGGGACTCGAACCGGCACCCGTATGGGATCTCGGCACGTACAGGCCGAGAAATGGAGCCACTAGGCAACCGCACACGCCTGGCCCAAGCAACAACTCTTGCCTTCCCCTCGTCTTCTTGTCTGGTCCGGGGAGATGCACGCTGTCGACATCTCTGGCCCAGGCCTTGTATGTTTGGCACATACGGCCTGATGATCTATGGGTAGCTTGCTGTTTTAGTTCAGGCAGGCCTTAACGTGCTCTCCGACGGGAGCTACGGCCTAGCTGACAGGAGGAGTGCCTGCCTGCCTGCCTGCCTGCCTGCCTGCCTGCCTGGCGTTCCCCTAGCAGGCTGGCGGGCTCCCAGCCCCAGATCTTGGGACCGTCTGGGGGCTAATGCGGTCCGGCCGGCCTGCCTGATGTAATTTTTTCACCCAGGCAGTCCCGGCGCTTTGCTGACAGCTGGGTGTTGTGGCCTAATCCGGCTGGCCCGCCCGCCCGCCCGCCCGCCCGCAACGCACCCACCCACCCGCCCAGCCATTTTGGCTCTCTTTTTGCCTGACTGGGTGCAGCGCCCTAACTTGATTCCGGTTCTCACGCTCCCTCTCCACCACCCCCACCGCACCACCCCCGGTTCTTGCGTGCGCCAGTGGGTGCTGTGGCACAATCTGAGATGGCCCACCACCAGTCCCAGCTATCGCCATTGGGCTGGGGTACGGCAACCTAGCCTGGCCTGGTCCATCCCCAGCCCTCCTGCGAACTGTGGGGTGCTAGCCAGTTCACAGTTCAATCCAGCCTGGCTTGCGCCCCAACCCGGCCTGGCTAATTATATGTGTGTTTTGGAAGGCAGCTCTTCTCTGCGTTCACATCTATCTTTCTTTTCTTTAGGATTTAGTCACTAGGCTAACATGCCGGCCGGACCCAACCAACCAACTAACCAACCAACCAACCCCTTGTCTTTGATGGACCGTGGGTGGGTGGGTGGGTGGGGTGTGGAGGCGGAAGAGTTGGAGGGTCAGCTCACCATCTCTTATTCTGCGGAACTGAAGGGAAAGGGTGCTCTGAGGGAGAGACTGGGGCACCTGTGCCTGAGTTGTGGGTGTTGTGTGCGGTCGGCTCTGCGGACAAGTCAAGGGGACTTGAGGACGGCAGAGCAGGAGGACATATGGGCTGGCCTGTGCCCTTCCTGCCCGAGGATTTCTCTGGTGGATTGGGAATGAAAGGCCACTATGCCGACGTGAAGGCCTCACAGGTGGCCTTACCTGACACCTACTTCTCCCTCCATGTTCTGGATCCTGGCCAGGAACCACTCAGCGTGCAACCACTTCTGCTCACAAATTGGAAAGAGAAAGCTGTGTGATGCCCCCTCCTGGGATAGAGAGAGAGAGAGAGAGAGAGAGAGGTGAAGAGGCCCAATCCCAGCCTGGCTGCTCCCTTTCTCCTTTTCCTCATCTGGACCTTACCTGCAAATGGGGAACAGAGAAGACTGAATTGTTGTCACATTCTCACTAACTCAATTTCAATCTCTCTCTCTCTCTCTCTCTCTCTCTCTCTCTCTCTCTCTCTCTCTCTCTCTCCCCCTCTTTTCCTCTCTCTCCTTTCACATCCCTAACCTGTTTCCATGGCACATCCTTTCTGTCCCTGAGGAACTTCTTGGGTCTTGCAAGAGCTCACAGGAAGGACAGGCAGACGCAAGGGCGCTGCAGAATAGCTTCACTGGCTTTTCCTCCACTTTCATGTCCCTGTGGCTCCACTTCTGATCTAGCTCCCTGTTTGTGCCCTGGGAAAACAGCGGAGGGTGGTCCAAGTGTACGGGACCCTGCACCTGTGTGGGAGGCCTGGAAGAAACTCCCAGCGCCTGGATTCGGATCGGATCCAGTCAGCTCCGGCCGTGGTTGTGGCCATTTGGGGAGTGCACCGGCGGATGGAAATCTTTCTGTCCGTCTGTCTCTCCTTCTCTCTGCAAATCTGCCTCCCCAATGAAAATAAGTCAACCTCAAGGCCAAATAAATAAATAAAAATAAAACTAGAGAACAGAAAGTGAAAGCAAGACAGTGGGGGATACTGGCATTGTGGCACCGCACACACGCTCAACAGCCTGTCAGCAGACACACTGGCCTTGCCGTATGGGAACACCGATTTCATCTTGTTCCTGGCTCCTGGCTTCGGCCTAGCTTGGCCTCAGCTGCTGTGACACAGGAGGGAGAGAGCCCTTCCACACTTTGTGACAATACCGCCTAGGGAGGGACATCCAGGAGAGACAAGGGTGGAGGAAAGGTCTCTTGGCACATATTGTGGGAACGGACTTGGGGTGAGGCGCTGACTGGGTTGTAGCTGTGTGTGTATAGGGAAATCTTTGCTGTACCAATGTGGTTGGGGACATTGAGATGGACTGAACCGGGTTTCTGATTTTTGTGAGACAGTCTTTCTCTCTTTCTCTCTCTCTCTCTCTCTCTCTCTCTCTCTCTCTCTCTTTCTCTCTCATTACTGGATGAGGTTCCCCGGGAGAGCTGGGCTTGGAAAAACGTGGCCCAAGGGATGAATCTGGAACTGACCCCTGGGCTCGAGACTCAGTGTTGTCGTTGTGATCTCTTGTCTTTGCTCTTCCTGCTCCCCCATCCTTCATCTTCCCCGTCCCATCGCAACCCCAACTGACTCCAAACCAGAAACCCCAGCGTGTTTCAAGAATCCACTCGTGCTGTCTGCGCGCCATCTAGTGGCCACAGTATCGGATCGGACAAGAGGCGAAAGCCAAGATGGCGCTGACGGCAGAAGCCAAGATGGCGCCCGCGTCTGAACAAGTCTCGCGTCTCGCGAGGCCTCGGGGTGGTGGTCGGCGTGGAGTTTGGGGGGGTCGAGGAAGGAGGAGGGAGGGAGGGAGGGAGGGAGAGAGTCGGTCTGGCGCAGGCGCAGTAAGCACAGTCGGGCTTCTGGCTTGCTGGCTGAGCAGTGGCGGCGGTGCCGGCGGTGGGGGGAGGGGGGAGGGGGGAGGGGGCCGCGGCGGCAGAAACCGTCCTTCCGCCGGGCCGGGACTGCACTGTGCGCGCCTCTCTAGGTGCTCCTGCCACGTCCAGGCGGGGGGATCTGTTACCTTCCCAGGGATGTTGCCTTAGTTCTTTCTTCTTGGATCTCTCCATTCCTTTTAGGCTCTGTTTCTCTCTCTCTCTCTCTCTCTTTCTCTGTTTTGCTCGCCGATTCCCGCTTTCCTCTCTTTCTTTCTTTCGCTTTCTCCTTTTCACTGTCTCCTCTCCTTCTCCCACTCCCCTACATCTCCTAGAATTTCACTTGTGACTCCCACCTTTATTTGACAGTCTTCATCCTTACATTCTCTGCCTTCCCCTAGGTTGTTCTTGAGTTGTTTTTTCTCGTTCAATCTTTATAGGCCTTTCTCTCGCGTCCTCATTCTGGATTTATTTTCTTCCCTCATCGGTGTGTGTCTGGCCGTTGTACCTGCGTGTGTGTGTGTGTGTGTGTGTGTTCTCCCCTAATGTTTCCATTGCTTCCCTTTATGTTGTCTTTCTCTTTTCTTAGTTTTTGTCTTTCTTCTTCTTCTTCTTTTTTTTTTTTTGTATTCTTACCTTTGCCTTCCTTTCAGTTCTCATTCTCTCCTCCCCCCAGCCCCCCCCCCCCCGTTTCTCTCTCCCTTTTCTCTCTCTCAATGTCGGTGTTTTCATTTTATTTTCTGTCTGCCTTCTTCCTTTACCTTTGGCTTCCTTGGTCCTTCTTAACTTGTTTCTCTCTTCTCTTTCAATCTATATATGTTTTTCTCTCGCGTCCTCATGCTGGATTTATTGTCTTGCCTCATCTGTTTTACTCGTGTGTGTCTGTTTTTTTTTTTTTTCCCCCCAAAAAATTTTGTTCTACTGTGTCCATTGCTTCCCTTTATGTTGTCTTTCTCCTTTCCTAGTTTTTGGTCTTCCTGGTTTTTTTTTTTTTTTTTTTCTTTCTTTCTTAGTTTTGCCTTCCTTTCAGTTCTCATTCTCTCCCCCCCCCCCCCCCGTTTCTCTCTCCCTTTTCTCTCTCAATGTCGGTGTTTTCATTTTATTTTCTGTCTGCCGTTTTCCTTTACCTGTGTGTGACCAAGTCTATCCACCCTTCCCCCAAGACTGTACTGATAGGTCAGATGTATCCTGTCACAGTAGATGCGTGGTCACTCACTACTACAACTCGATTCTCCCCAAGCCACGCGACCTGGTGTTCCATGCATCAACACCGAATGTTAACATTTCACCAGTGACGGTCACGACACAGTTTGGTTCTAAATGAGAGGCAAGGCAAAGCAACCGACCTGGCGGCCGGGACCAGCCAGCACCCCCTGCGAGGGGAGGGAGGGAGGGAGGCAGTGACACACATTTCCCTGCCTATCTCGGCTTCATTGCCTGGCTGCGTGCATCCAGCGTGCTGTCCCTTTGTCCCTTGGTGCTGGCTGTCTGACTCCACCTGGTGGCAGCCGTGCTGTAGCTGTAGAGCATTCTGGAGCCGGCAAGGGCGAGCAAGTGGGTGGAGAGCCCGGGACAGGATGTGACAAAGTCCCCAAGCTGCAGGCGGGAGAGTCCCAGCCCTGCTGGGACCTTGGTGGCTCGTGTGCTGTTCGGAGATTGAGCCTGGAGGCTTGCAAGTGAGCAGGCAGGCAGCTGCGGGGGTGGGTAGGTGTCTGCTCGCTCCCGATTGTAACCGGGCTGGAGTACCGCTAGAGTGCATGGGGTCGACCAGCACACCCTTTTATCACTGCCACCGTGCACTAGGGGACTCGATCGGGGCCGTCGGCGGGGCTGCGAGGCCACGGCCACCGGCCCGACACTTGCCGCCTGCACTAGGGGACCCGGCCGGGACCGTTGGTGGGGCTTGAGGCCACGGCCGCCGGCCCAGACGCTTGTCGCCTGCACAAGGGGACCCGGTCGGGGCCGTCGGCGGGGCTGCGAGGCCACGGCCACCGGCCCGACACTTGTCACCCGCACCCTAGGGGACCTGGTCGGGGCCGTTGGCGGGGCTGCGAGGCCACGGCCACCGGCCCGACACTTGTCGCCTGCACTAGGGGACCCGGCTGGGGCCGTTGGCGGGGCTGAGGCCCTGGGCCGCCGGCCCGACACTTGTCACCCGCACCCTAGGGGGACCTGGTCGGGGCCGTTGGCGGGGCTGCGAGGCCACGGCCACCGGCCCGACACTTGTCGCCTGCACTAGGGGACCCGGCCGGGGCCGTTGGCGGGGCTGAGGCCCTGGGCCGCCGGCCCGACACTTGTCACCCGCACCCTAGGGGGACCTGGTCGGGGCCGTTGGTGGGGCTGTAGAGTTGTTTGCTTTTCTCTAACTCCTGGGGTCGACCAGGTGGCCACAGGAGCATGCCCTGTGGGCGATGGCTGTGTTTTTGGGGACTTGTGACCCGGGCCCCCATCTGAGGGGCGGCTGTGTCCCATAGGTTGTCCCTGTTGTCCCCTGGAAGGGCATTTCTACACCTGCAGTTGTCATTTTGGATCTGCAGGTAGGTGCTGACACGCTGTCTCCTGGTGACTGTCACCGGAAGAGCTGGGCCCCTGGGTTCGCGTCTGGGGCGGTAGGGGGGAGCGCGATGGGCTGCCGGCGGCCTGGCGCTGGACTGCGTTCCCCCTGCCCATCCGGTGCCGAGCTCCCTGCCTGGGTTCGTGCGGGAGCTTGGTGTGCGATCCTGGTTTAGCCCTGCGACGGTGCCACCATCTCCGGCTTAGAATTTGCCCCGAGAGCGGCAGAGGTGAGGCTGGGCGCTGGGTCCTATACCCGTGTCCGTCTTCTGCCGCAGGTGGCCCGCTGCGTAGTGGTGGCTGACAGAACCCCCTCAGAACTGAGTCTCAGTGGTCGTCGGCCTTATGCCGCGTGTGCGTGTCAGGCGTTCCTCCGCTGGGGTTGGCCACCGCTGCTGAAGAGGCAAGGGGCTGGCGAGGCTGCCGACGGACCCCCCCCTGGCAGCTGTCCTCGCTGGGCGTGACCCCCTGTGCCTCGCGTGATGTCATAATCCTAGACCGAGACTTGACCGATGTGGTGATGTGGCGCTCTCCTGGGCCGGGCCTAAGCCGCTTACAGACGAGGGACGGCCATTCATGGCGAATGCTGCCGAGCTGCTCGTTCTGTCTTGCGGGCTCCTGGTTCCTCTTTCCCCTGCCTCGGCGTGGTGGGAGAGGCCAGGGGTGCGGAATCCGGCTCGATCTCCGCTCCCTCTGCCTTGTGCCACCTGAAGGTGCTGGCGTTGGGGGTCCAGGCGGGGGTCCTCGGACGTGGCGGACACCCTTCGCCCTCTGCCGTGTCGGTGTGTCATGGTGTGTGGGCGGGCCCCGTCCCGCGGTGGTGGTGCGGGGCTTGTCTGGCAGAGTCTGACCCTGCTCAGCTCTCTGCGGTGCTCCTGGAGCGGTCCAGGTCGTTTGCCTCTCAGGCGCCTGGAACCGAGTGGTGCCGTCGCTCCTTCACTGCCCCGGTGTGCTCTCTCCCGGGTGTGCCGCCGCAGCCTCGCTGGCGTGTGCTGCTTGGTGCGTGGGAGTCCCTGGGGGGTCGAGGCGGTAAGGAAGAGGCAGCGTGGGTGCAGCGCAGGCCCGTCGCCGCCGCTGCTGCTGCCGCCTGTGGCCTTGCTTGGCCGCTGGTGTCCCCTGCGCGTCTGTGGGGGCAGGTGGCTTCCTTTCCTCTACCGCAGACCCCTCCGCCCGGCTTCGGGCTCGCCCCGCGGGTTGGGTGTTGCTCCCTCGAAGGGCCCTCTCGGCCTGGTGAGAGGTGCGCTCGGGGTTGGTGGGGTGCGGCCCACCTTCGGTGAGAAAAGCCTTCTCTAGCGATCCGACAGGGACGTGCCTTACGTGATGGGGTGCCGTATCCCCCGCTTGTCGCCGTTCCTTCCCTCCTGGTGTGTGTCGGTAGCCACGCTGCTGACGACGCGGATGGCTCGGGTTCGTTGTGCGTTAGGTGGCGATGGTCGCTCGTTCCCTCCGCCCTCCCCTCGGGGAGTGTGTGGGGGTTACGCGTGGGCTCTTCTGGCCCCCTTCCGCTGGGGGCCGGACGCTGCCTCTCGCACCTCTACCTCGCCGTGGCCCGTGCCTCCCCCCTCTGGGTCGGGGGAGGGTCCCGCTGGGCCGGGCCGGGTGTGTCCCGGTGCCTACTGTGGGCCTGACGGAGGGGCTCCTGTGGTCGCTCGCACGCACGCATGCGGTGCGCGTGTGTCGCCTCCGGTGTGTGGCCTTCCGCTTGCCACCTGGGGCCCTGGGGTTGTGTGTGGCTTTGTCCCGTGCTGTGCCCCTGTGGCCCTGGTGGTGGGGTGGCTCTGCTCGCTTCCCGCCCTGGGCTTGCCGTTGGCCCGCTGGCCGGTCACCGCCGGCGAGGGTGGTGCGGTGGGGCCACGGGTTTGGGCCTGTTGGGTCTCCCCTCGGCCGCGTCGGCCTTGGGAGCGTTCCTGCGGGGTTACGGCCCTCGGGACCGGGGCCCGGATGTTGGCGGATGGAGGCCGGGATCCGGCAGCAGGTAGGCGCCCGGCGTGTGGGCGTTGGCGGCGTCGCGTTGGGGGCCCCGGTGGGGGGGCCTCAGGCGCGCGTCGGGGAACGCGTGGGGGTCGCTGGAGGCGGGCTCCGGTGTCCCAGGCGTGTCACGGGACCGCCCGGGTGTGGGCGGTGGCATCCCGTGTCTGTTTTCCGGGAGGGACCCGGCTTTCGTTGGCCCGAGGTGTTCCCTCGTGGCTCCCCGTCGCGCTTCTGGTGCCTCTCCCCCGTGGTCTGATGCCACCCCCCCATATAGGTACCCCCCTCGCCGCCCGCTGCGGCCTCGTGTCGCTGGCGTGTGGCGTTGAGCGCTCTTTGGGGTCGGGGGTCGGTTGGCTGCGACGTGTGTGGCCTGCGGTGTGCGGGGGCTGGCGTTTCCCCTCATCGTCGGCGGTGTGTGCGCGTGAGGGGTGGCTGAGTCGCACGCTGGTCCCCGGCTGTGTGTGGTTTGTGCCTGGCTGCCTCCCCCTCCCCCATGTGGGACCGCCCTTGCGCTTGGAGAGCGCTGGCGGTGAGATCCCGCGTGGTGTGGGG
Organism: Ochotona princeps; assembly: GCF_030435755.1. Lineage (NCBI taxonomy): Eukaryota > Metazoa > Chordata > Mammalia > Lagomorpha > Ochotonidae > Ochotona > Ochotona princeps. The sequence goes on along the minus strand of NW_026696420.1, from coordinate 12,868 downwards.
GCCGGGTGCGTCGTCTGGCCGCCATCCGGTTCGGCCGGCCGTCCGTGTGGAGGAGGCCCTCCTCCGCCGCGCCCCTTCGCGCTTGGGGGGGTCCGCTGGCCCTCGGCTCCCGCTTGTCACCGCTTGTTGGGCCTCGCTCGCTCGCTCGCCGGGTGGCTCCTGCTGCCGCGCCTCCTTTGTCTCCATCTCGCTCTTCGTCCGCTCCCTGGTCCTGGGTCTCCGTGACCCTGTCGTTCTCCGCTCCCGGGGTCCCGCTGCGGCCGTCGGGGAAGGCGCTCGGGCCCCTTCCCGTGTGTCTCGCCCCCCGCCCCGTCAGGCGGCGGTGGCCGGTGGTGGCGCCGCGGGTCGGCTTGTCGGAGCCTCGGCGC